>NC_083317.1:12353928-12503928 GCF_963455315.2 Globicephala melas | reverse complement strand
AAACTACAGAGCCCACGTGCCCTGGAGCCTGCGCCACAACTAGAGAAGAGAAAACCCAGACGCCGCAACTAGAGAAAAGCCCGTGTGCCGCAATGAAAGATCCTGCGTGCCGCAACTAAGACCTGATGCAGCCAAAAATAAATTAAAAAAAAAAAGGTTTACCTAGAAACTTAAAAAAAAAAATTTGCGGAGAGTGCCAAAAATACTAGACACACACACAATTTTAATGAACGATGTAATAAAATGAATAGCATTTAATTCAGCGTTTGCAACACGTGCCAGGCACTGCTCGAGGCAGTTACCACACACTGCCTCTCTCTGAGGTGGGCACTAATTGTATTCCCTTTTTACAGATGAGGCAACATTGGCAGAGAGGAGCAGTAACCCGCTGAGGTCTCAGAGGCACTCCAGAAACTGTTCTCTGAACCTCCACAGTAAGGCTCAGCAAGCTCTGGCCCACCACCTGCCTTTGTCAATAAAGCTTTATTGGAACACAGTTACACCCATTTGTTTATTTATAGCATGGCTGCTTGGGTACCACAATGGCACGGCTGAGTGGCCACACTAGGGGCTGTATGGCACACTAACCCTAAAATACTTACTATCTGGACCTTTAGAGAAAAAGTTTGCCAACTCTTGCCTACACTGTGATGCCTCACTTTCAATGCCTACTACGTGCCAGGCAGGCACACAGGGATTCAAAACAGACTAGTCGTAGGCTCTGGGGATTCAAAACAGACTAGTCTCTGTTCTCACCAATTCTTGCCTATTGGGTAATGAACAAGCAAATAAATAAATAAGCAAGATGGTGATAAGTCACCATCAGAAGCAAGGGCCAGGCGAAAGGACAGTGACAGTGGAAGGACTGTCTCAGAAGAGGGTGCCAGGGAAGGCCTCTCTGACGTGGCGACATCTGCACAGAGACCTGCAGGAAACGCGGGAGCTTTACGACCACTGGGAAAGGAGGCATTTCAATTTTCTCAAAGCTTTCCATTAACACCCCACAAACAAAACTCCCTTCCTCTCTCCTAAGCACAAACATTTGTCTTTTGCCCGTGGCTGAAAAGATTTTACATAAACCATAGCTTATTTAAACACAGCCACTAGTTGATTCAATATGCTCATTAAATGATCATCTATTTTATGGGTCTCCTTAATAGGGAAAAAGAGCCTTTTTAGCATGGTGTTATATTACATTAAGACTCAAAAAGTCTGCTCTTACATTTCAGCAAGAAATCAAGCTTACTCTCACTGATGAGAGAAAAGTTACAACATCACCAAAACAAAATTAAAAGAAAAAGGAATGACGGCAAGTTAACTCATAATAATCACAGAATCAAAACAAGTTCAAAGCCACAAGCAGGGAAAAAAATCCCCACCAAATTAATCCCATTAGGAGGGATCAGTCACCTTCTGACTGGTTGAAACCGAATCAAACCATCTCTATCCTTATAATAAAACGTCAAGGGGGTAAAACTAAGGGTCATTCATAATGACCAGAAAATATGTCCCATGTTCTTAATTGTCAAATGGGCAAAAAGCAGGTTAATGAACAATATATCTAACAGTAGGCCGTTCTGGTTTAAATACTAATAACGTGGATATGTATTATAGGTCTATGACTCTAAAGAGAAAGTCCAAAAGAACATAATCTAAATCATTAGCTGTGGACTTTGTTTCCTTACTGATGAAATGTTATCATAATGGTGAAATATGAAATAAAACGTAAAAACAAAACTGTGAAATCCCAACTCATCAGCAGCTGACCCCGAGGAGACGAGGGTTGTGTAGCTGTCACGAGTGTGGGCTGGGTACCAGATCTCCTAGGTTCCAGTCTGAGCTCTGCCACTTTCAGGGTGAGTGGCCTGCCCTCTGTGGGCCCATTTTCCTCATCTGCAAAACTGGGGTAGCAACGGTACCTACCTAGGACTGCCGTGAGGCATGAGAGGGCACCCCATCTCTGGGAAGGAGGAGGTAACAGAATTATTCTCAGATCCAGCTGACACCTAGTTGCCGGGTGAACACACACAGCACCTTCCCGGGTGAGACACCTCACACTGAGTGTCTGAGTCAACTGCTACCCTGAGACTCTGCACACAATGAACAGCAGCCTCTGGGTCCTATCCTGAGTTCATCCCTAAAATGAGTCAGATAACGCCTAAAATGCTAGTTCTCACCCACTACAGTTCCGTTATTTAACAGAGTTCCACTGTAAGCCACGTATGTGATGACCTCTGAGAACTCACACTCGGGATTCACACGGGCATCACACTTTACCTGCCGAAGGTACCAAGAGACGCGTCATAAAAATTAATCCCATGCTTGAGCGAACAGCAGAGATCCATCAGGAAGTTATGAACAAGCTCCCTCACCATGGTTTTCCCTGCGTCTTCGGCAGAAGTCTACGAGGGTTTCAAAGAAATTCAGTGAAAATCCCAAGTTCATCAGTCTTACGAACAACTACAGGGTAAAAACTGGACAATATCACATGCCTAATGGCAACTTAGAAAACATCTGGTGTAATTCAAAAACAAAAAACCCCACCAAAAAACAGAAACACCAATCAAAATTTAAAAATACTCTTATATGTGGAATCTAAACAAAATAAATAAATAAAACAATAACAATTTTTTAAAAAAGCTCACAGATACAGAGAACAGATTAGTGGCTGCCAGAAGTGGGGGTCAAGGGGGTGGGAAAAACGGGTCAACTGCGGTTTTCTGTTTGTTTTTTACTTTAAATAAATTGAATTTAAAATGTTCTTTTTAAAGTTGAACAAACAGGGAGTTGCTGGAACAAGAAACTACAGATAACTTGAGATTTTCTGTCATCTGTTACTGTTTCCAAGCACTTCACAGTAATTCTTACAGCAGCCCCGTGAGGCTGGCAGGGCAAACATGATGACACCCATCTCACGAATGAGCAAACTGTGGGAGAGACAGCTGAAGTCATCACTGAGTCAGGAAGTACACAGCACATCAGTATTAGGATCTCCAGCACTAAACAGTCTCTGTTTACAGCATATGCTTTAAATAGAACATTTTTTCTAAGCTTTTTCTTGCTTCTGCATTGTGATACTGCGACAGAAGAAATAAATATTTGGTCATCGTCTCCAGTTCCTGGCACAGAGCTCCTAAATCCCTCAGAATCTCCTAGGTGATAGGGGCATCTTTCATTCTAATGAGGCAACCCTTAATGGGCCCCAGGAGAGCTTCAGGATGGGGTCTGGATGCCAGAGTGTAACCCGTAATGAGAGCATCACTTAATTCCGATTCTGAATGTCCTCACCTATAAAATAGAACCATTAAAAAAAAAAAAAAAATCGGGACTTCCCTGGCGCTCCAGTGGTTAGGACTCCGCGCTTTCACTGCCTTGGGCCCGGCTTCCGTCCTGGGTCGGGGAACTAAGATCCCACAAGCCACGTGGCATGGCCAAAAAAAAAAACTCTTAAGAGGGGCAAGTTTAAACCTGTATTTTTAAACAAGCTTATGAATGACTTAATTTCTCTTGCTCTTTTGAATAAAATTCCACATTTGGGAGTGTTTTTATTAAGCCCCTGAGGCTTCCTGGTTATAGAACGTACAAAACGTGTCCAAAACAAGAGGACATAGGCAAGTCGTGGAGATAAAAGGAAGCAAAACAGTGGGCTCTTGAGAGGGAAAGTATCATAGAGTTAACAGGAAGCCTGAGCCTTCATGACTCTGGCCAAGTCCATGTTCAGAAACACCCTGAGGAAACTCAAAATGAGGAGAAATAAAAAGTTCACTGGCTTTGGGTCCATGTGAGAGCAACTGTTCTAATTTAGCACTTGTTACAAAGTCAACTCCACATGTCAGTAGGTGAGGAAATTGAGGCTCCCTAGGTACTTAGGATCCTGAAGTAGAAGCAACAGGCCTTGAAACTCCAACTGCTGGAAAAGTGTGAAAAGAATGGATGGGAGAGGAGAGGTAAGTGAGGCGGGAGAGGCAGCAGGGATCAACCCTGTACGTCTACCATGCAAGCTGTAGGGAAAATTCAGATGCCACACAGCTAAAGGGAATGATGGTTTTCACATTTAAAAAAAAAAGTTTAATATCATGATACCTCAGAGATTAGAAAAAAATCTTATTGTAAAAAAGAAAATTTTTTTTTAAATCATATTGCATCTGAGTTGGGAATTAACATAACCACAAGCCAAAAGAAACATCAAATGGGGGGACTTTCTTGAAGGCAGGCGTATGTGTCGATTCTTCAGTCTCCCGGCTCTGGGTATCACACACTTAACAGTGAGGCCAAGCGAGAGCCAAAAACGACTGTACCTCAACGTTCTCCAGGCTCACGTCGACAATCCCCTTCCAGCTGTACAGAGACGCTATGTGGTTCAGTACTTGCCCGGTAAAGAAATGCACCTTCTGGGTTTTTGTGATATTTTTATTGTGAACTACCTAAAAACAAAAAAACAAATGAATCTGAAGGAAGCTGATTTTTAAAATCGTGTTTATTGGATTTCGTCATTATAAAAATAATGTAGGCCTGTGGCAAAATATTTAGCCAGAAAAAGAAAACACGTAAAGAGAAAATTTCACCAGTATTGCCACCACCCTAGGATACTCACAGCCCACATTTGGGTACATTTCCTTTCCGCCTCCCTGTCCCCATCAACCACACAAAACATACGTGCGTATGTGTTAGGTTCTTGTTGGGGTGGGGTTCTTTTGGCTTCTTTGAGAATATACTTAATTATAGTTTTGTGCCTGCTTCTACTTAATGCAGCATGAGCTGTCTCCACATCATTAAAAATTCCTTTAGAACATCACTTTGGGGGCTGAACATCATTCTATCCTATGAGCGACTATAACTTATTTAACCATTTCCCAGGTGTGTATAATTAGGTTGCTTCCAAACTCTGGCTATGATTAGCAGCATCCTTGTACAAAGCCTGCCCTGCATCCCTGACTCTGGACTTGGAATTGCGGCATCAGTTCTCAGCTCCACACAAACCCACCCCCCCAGCTCATATCTCTGAGGGTTTATGTATTTCAAATACGTTCCCCGGGTGATTCTGTGGCAATCCCATCCCTCACTCCAGGTGTACAAACATGTTTAAAACCTCTGACACATACTGCTAGACCTGCTGTCTTCCAGAGGGGTTGCAACACTTCCTCCAGGAAAGTACCTGACTCAAAGCGTCTTTGCTGGCACTGAATATCATTGTTTCGAAAAGTCAATGCCAGTTTGGTAGGTGCAAAGACCTGTACCTCATTACTTGCACTGCTTTGAATCAGGGTTTCTCAACCTCAGCACTACTGACATTTTGGCCCAAATAACTGTTGTGAGGAGCTGTCTTGCGCACTGTAGGATGTTGAGCAGTATCCCTGGTCTCTACTCACCAGATGTCAGTTGCATTTCTCCAGTTATGGCAACCAAAAATTGCCAAATGGCCCGTGGAGGGCAGAACCGCGGCCGGCTGAGAAGCACTAAATACTATGCTGATTAGCCATTTTTACGTGGGCTGCCAGTTCACGGCCTTTTGACAACTATTTATGTTGGGAGGATCATTGAGTTTTTCTAACTGATCATTTAAGGGGCTTCTGTATCAAAGACAGTTATCCTTTCAGCAAGTTTTAAAATTTCTGTCAGATGCATGTAAAAGGCAGAACACGCAAGATAACACAAAATAACATTTTGCCAGGTGAGTAAATGAAGAAGAGTTGTATTTACAGCTCAGTTACCCCAGTGGCTTCCTGTGAAATAGCGGGGAGCAGGGAGCAGCTTTTCTCCTGTTGCGATGAAACAGCAGCCTCGCCTGAACTGAAGTGGTGGCTTCAGTGCCTGTACCCTTCAGGACTGGCTCATCACCACCAAGTTTCTGCTTAAGAAACGGCTTCCCATTCAACCTATACAACAACCCATATAACCTACGATGTTATAGCTCTAAAGTCCTGTAAAACACTGGAGCAAACAAATGACAGGAACATTGATCACCAAAAACGTACCTTCGTTTTCAGTGTGGATAACAAAATATTGATGGTAGAGATCCTATCTTCCTTCATGCCTGAGCTAAAGATGCAAGGAATAAATTCTGAAAGTAAAAGTTTCAAAGCATTAGACTCAAAAATACTTTGAATGAGAACCGATGACAGACCATTACTGCTTGAAATGTTTGTTTGCTGTACCATTCTTAAAATGGTACAGCAAACAATGCCATTTACTTGCCTTTTTTTTTGTTTTTTAAGTTTTGTCTTTTTTAATTATACAAGTTCACAGTAGGAAAAACTATTTTTGTGACATAGGAAATAAATATCTGAAGGCAAAACAATGACTGAACCATTAAAGTTCAATAGTTCCTTTAGTTCTGTTTTACTTTCCTTTTCTCATTAACTTCGGTAAAGTTAATTTAATACTGACGGTTTCAAAGAGAACGTATGTATGGTACGATTACAGTTTTCCAAAGTTTCTCTCTTCGCTTACACTTGCTCAGAGATGTATTTAAAGTGACGGTCGTCACTTTATTGATTGGTGGTAGGACTTGCTTTCTCTTCATACTTTTGGGATCACCAAGGACTCAGCCTCCACGGCTTGAAGCTGTTACCATTACTAAAATACTGGTGAAAAGCAGCAAAGCAATTATAATTTCTCTTCCTCCATACATGCTTAATGGGCACACATAATTACTACAAAAGCAAATTCATTATTCTTAAAAAAAAAAATCAGAAAATAGCAGACAGAAATTTAAGATCAACCATAACTCCACTACCCAAAAGTTAACACTGTTGATGTCTGGGTTACCAGTTAACTGTTAACCTTCTGACATATCCATATTCTGTTAAACTTAACTTTTAGTAAAACGGGATCATGCTTTACCAGTTTTATAACTGAGTTTACACCCAATCCTATATCCTTAAAAAATCTGACATCTATATATATATTTCTGCATCATTGTTAATAGCTGCATTCCTCCTTGTGACCAGTCCTCAATTTGCTCAACCCCTTGCTGGTGGGTAGTTAGGAGGAGTCCAGTTTTCAGCTAATAAGAAAAAATGTCCCCTAACAAAACTTCTGCTCACATCCTTAACTATTTCCTTAGTATAAATGACTAGATGCGGAATGGCTGGACCAGCCCAACTGCCCTGCAGGAACTTTAACAGAAGTGCATCCCTGCCCCTTTAGCAGCATGGATGGATAACCCCAAATCAGTGTCCTTTATTTAATAAATGGCCAGGCGCCGAGAAGACCCAGAAGGATTCTGAAGAAACGCCCAGCCCTGGTTGCAGAGGGCATCCCACACGGGCCCGGCAACGAGCAGGACGTGTCCACTGCACCACACAAAGGAGGCATCGCCTCCAAGGGGCCGCTGCCCAGACCAGGGCGACGACACCCTGGGAGCAGGACCCGCACCTGCTCGTAAATGGTCTCTGCAGCTCGTTCCGGAGGGGGCTCTGGGCTCCCTCGCTGGGGGAGGTGGGGGAAAGGCTGGCGGCCCCACGCTGTCCCTCCCCCGACAAGTGCCTGGGTCCCAGCCGGGACACCAGCTCCTCATCCCAGACAGGGCGTGATCCCGGGGGATCTTACTGGACAACTGTCCTCTCCGCGCTGCCATTCACAGTCTTGATAAAACACAAGTAGCCCTAATAGATTAAACTACGCCAAGCCTCGCTCTAGAGACACTGGCATCGGAAGGTGGTACTGTTGGAATTCTCTGAAGCTCTACTACTAATATTCTGGTAACACTAGGCATTTTTTAAAAACACAATTACTAAGAAACGCAGGGTAGCCACGGCTATGAATCCATGTACTTTCTGGAACCATAAAGCCTCCTTTGTCTGCATGAGTCTCTGAAGTGTGCACGTCTCCTTTGTTAGGCCTGCTCAGCAGCCAGCTAGCGAAACAGGGATATCTCTGTCCGCACTGACCAGCGGTATCAAAACTGCACTGACCAAAGTCTTGCGCCACACACACCCTCTACCCTAGTGTACACGGCAGCTGCGAAGCCTGCAGACTTTTATTAACCTGCAAAATGCTCTGGGGTAGGTTTTTCAAAACAATCACAAGCAGGCTGTGCCCCGAGACAAAGAGACACACCTACCTTTCAACTCCAGCACTTGTGCGATTGTGCTATCGTCGCCTGCGATCAAGAAGGAAAGAGCGAACTGAATGTAGGCCAGCCGGACGTCGTGCACTCCCTGGGGGCAAAGGAGACCCGCATGTCACGTGCATATCCACACACACACACACACACCCCCCAGGGAAGTAGGGACACGCAGCAGGCACGCCCCGCCCGTCCCAGTATCACAGAGGCCTCCCGGGCTTGTGCCATTAGCGGGTCTAAGTCTAAAACCACTGGTCATCTCTTTATGTAAACAAAGGGTTTTTTTCTTTGCTCTTTCCCCTCAATCTTCTACTCTATTTCTCCTTCTCTTTCAAACTCTCTCTAAATACAGAAGTACAGGTCTCCCCTTCCCCGACTGTAATATATACACATTTTTAGTTCCTGGATCACTTTGGTATAGAGCAGAAGACTCTCAGCCTGTCTGGATATGACCTACTCTTGTGTAATGAAACAATACATCTATGTTTCTGAAAATCCAGAGATAATGGAAAGGCTAGTGCTGATTCTGATGAGACATCAGTGAGGTGACGTCTGGCTTTTATATTATAAATTTATATTATAAATTACAGATGCTGTCTCATTACAAACCCACCATGGCCTTCCCAGGACTGCAATCTGCACTGTCCCGCAGGCATCAGCCACTACCCAGGAGAGCATCCTCAGTGAGGGCCCAAAGGCCATGACCAACAGACAGGGGAAACCACTAGGGCCACCTGATCAGTCTTCCCTCCCAGTAACTTTAAGACAAACCTGTGTCTCACATTCCTTTTTTACACCCAAAGAACCCACAGCATATGATCATGCAGGTCTCGTCAGCTGGACCAGAACTAGCACATATGCTCAGATCCTCCACTGCTTACACCGAAAACTTTTCCCTATTTCAGTTATTCCAAAGGTACTTTAATTTGATGACAAGAAGTAAGTGAACATCACGGAGAATCACTGCCCTGAATGCCTGAAAAAATTAAGGAGTCTCCGCCTTCCAAGAGTCCCATTCCACTTAGTAGTGGCAGCAGAGGTGGGGGCAGTAGTGATGATGATGATGATGATGGTGATGATGGTGATGGTGGTGATGATGGTGATGATAGTGATGATGATGGTGATGATATCAATAACATTCACTGAGCACTTACTATGTGCCAGATACTATGTCAGACGCTACACATCTGTTATCTCATTTACTCCTTATAACGATCTGAGGTACAGATGCCCACAATACCCATTTTACAGATGGGAAAACTGAGGTTTTAAAAACTTCATTTAAGGTTACATAACTACTAAGTAAGTAAGTACTGGAACTGGAATGATACGAAATACCTGTACAAATACACTGCTTCATGCCTAACTTCACATCTGCCTACAGAGAAGTTCCTTCTTCTCGGGGGTCCCATGGCATTTTTGTTCCACTTTTTCTCAAGGTGCAAGGACCGTAGTTGGCACCATTTAGGCCTCTATGTATTTAATTAATTCTGTCTTGTTTTATTGGATATGTTTCTTCTGGAGAAAAGAACGAGCACCTGACCCCTGGTCTGTAACATCCGGGTGGAGGCCTTGCTCGTTCCTCGTACTGATGGAGTTTATCTCCAACCACGCCACAGAACACACGTCAGCAAGACCTTACAAGATCAATGCTGCTTTATTCCAAATACACTAAGAGCCCCAAACTACCCTCCTGCTCTGGGGACCAACCTGTGGGCCTCTTCACAATATGGAGTTTGGGTACAATGATGGCTGAAGTCTTGAAAGTGAGCTGCACTCCTCAGATTGTCAGCCACGCTCCAGTGCTTCACTCACCAACTCGATGTTAATAAAACACCATTTACACTCAAGATGCCATGACTCAGGCTGAGAGGATGCAAAGGTGACTCAGATACTGCCCCTGTCCTCAGGAAGCTTAAAGTAACAACTGCTCCCAAGCCATCCAGACGTCTCACCGTTCAAACAAACGTGTCACCTAATTCAAGCACAGTTAACTTGTTATCCTGGTCTACGTACACCTTACATTTCAAAAGAATTCTGGCAAAATGCTAAAACTTGCCTTATAAAATTAAATTAGGTTTGATCCTTCCCCAGAGAGTAGGAAAGGTTCCACAAGTTTTAAGGCTTTTTCCTCCACTGAAGTACTGGGAGTCAGGGCCCTGGGATGTGGCCCCACCTGTCCTTGCAGGTCTTTCTGTCCTGCGCAAACACAGCAGAGTTGGACCAGATCCTCTCAGGGGGGCCTCCAGCGATGGATTCTGAACTGAAACAGAGGTTGGTTCTCACCTGCCGGCATCCATCTCGTATATCCCAGAGAAGCCCAAATTTCAGATTCCTGACATTGTGGAGAACAAAACCCCCGAGACATAGCCCCTGCCCCTCTCCAGCAGCCACCACCAGGCCTCTCCACCTGACCACAGCCCCTCACTGCCCCGGAGCCTCCACCTTCCACCTCCAGCAAACTCCATCAAAGGCAAGAAGGCCACACGCCTACTCTTCATTCCTACCCTGTGAATTCACAGGGTGATTATCCCAGGAAGGAAACATCCTGAACTCTATGGCTTGTTCTGCAAAACACTGTCTAAAATAGACCAAAACATATTTGGTAAAACTGTTCTTGGCACAGGACTTTTAACAATGCTTTCTTTGGATGAAAAAATATTCCTAATCCTCTTTCTTCATGAAGCTTTAATAAGTCCCTCCGAAATGTTAAAAACACTCAAAAAAATTTATCTCCCAGCTTCTTCAATAACTAAATGGCATTAAAAAAAAAAAAAAGAAAAAGGTGGGGAAGAGGCAGAAAACTCAAAGAAATGAAGAGATTTAAGAAGGATATCAACCAACACAATGTGCGGCTCTTGTTTGGACCCTGATTGGAACCACGAAGTGTAAAGACGTTTCTGAGATAGTCGGGGGAAGCTGAGGCCAGCCTGGGCACTAGATGATGTTGAGAAATTATTAATGGTGTTAGGTACAATGACGGCACCGTGGTTTTGTTGTCTAAAATGTTCTTTCTGTTAGAGACACACACTGAAATATTGACGGTGAAATATATGTGGGATGTGCTGTAATAGACTGCCCCCAAACAACCCAAAAGGTGGGAGGGGTGACAGGGTCCGAAGCTGGATGACAGGTACGTGGGAATTCATTGTGTCCCGTTCTCTATTTTTGAATGTCCCTGATATTTCTCATACTAGAAAAATTTTTTAATGTCTAGAAACCATTTCCTACAATATACAGAGTATCAAAGATACTTGATATAAATGATTAAAGGAAGTAAAAACACTTTCATTTCAACAACAACTCCCGTTTCACAGATCAAGAGAGATGTAGAATAACTTGCGAGGCCCTGAGATGAAGCAGCACATATGCCGTCCTGCAGCTGGATCCAGGCCGGGAAGCCCAGCTTGGGCTCTCCCACACTGTGTCCTGGCGACTGGCCTGTCCACTGACATGTACTTTACTTAGATGGCTGGGCTGGCTGAGGTCAAGACACGGGGTGGGAAAGGGAAGGGATTCTGACAGGTAATTACTGCCAGGCTGATTGCCAGGGAAGACCAAAGAGCCATGATATCTGCCCTAGCGTGCAAACAGCACACACATTCCTTTTATTAGATACGCACTTGGACGCCAGGAGCCATCACTCATTAAATGGAACTTTTGACACATTAATCGTAGTATCCATGAAACCTGGAATTTTTTCCTCAGAGAAAACCTTATTCATAACTGAGGAAAACCCTCAGCACTGTTGTTACCATGATTAACCTTCAGTCCACTACCTGGCAACGCAGAAACTCTTAACCCCCGGGAAGCGCTGGAGAACAAGGTGACGCCTGGCTGCAGGTCACTTATTCTAACGTGGCTCCTCCACCTGGGCAGACCGGGGTGGGCCTCTGTGGCCTGGTCCTGGTGCTCAGGAAGGGGGCGTGCAGCACGGAGCCCGGGCGGCTGTGGCACTGCCACCGGGGCACCAGCGGGGAGAGTGGACGCACAGACGGAAGAGGCGCTTCGGCAGCCTACAGCTGGCACACGTCGGGCGGATGCCCTTGCACCAGCCTACGAGCCCTGAAACGCGTACTTTTTCCTCAAGAACCTTTCCAAACCCCAGTGAAACTTCTGGAGCCACCAGGGAACTTTTTTTTTTAACAGCTCTCCTGAAAACCAAGCATTCTCTCCGGCACAAGCCAGCCCCTACTCATTATAAGACTTATAATTGGGAGACGCAAGAAACATAGTAAAAAGCCATAAACGTCGTCTTTGATGAGGTCACTGCCTTGGCCTCCCAAGGCTTTTCTACAAAGTGGATGGAACCCGCATGGGAGGACCAGGCCACCACCAGGGCCTCACCACGAGGCGCATGGAGACCGTTTCCACTGCTCTGTGAAGACGCTCACAAGCTACATCACCCTCACAGGCCAGGAAGGCACTGCGATGCTGAGCCCCCAGAGAAGCTGGTGTCGGACGTCCCTGTCACTCGGGCTCTGCAGGCGACCGGACCCTCACCGCCAGCCAGGAGGGAGGCCTCCCGCCCCATCTACGCGAGGACCAAGGCCAGAGAGAGGAGGACACGTGAAACACTTTGGCCCCCTCAAAGGGAAAGGACGCTCGGCACTCCTCACCTTTGAATCCCTCTTGGTCACCAGCGTGTACAAGGTCTTTTTATTCAAATCGAAATGGCTGCAGACGTCCCTGGCAGCCTCTGGACCCTGGGTCACCATGGCGGCCATCAGGTTCAGGCAGGCTCGAGCCATCCTGTTCAGAGACAAGAAGGAAAGCAGGAGTGTCAGGACAGCAGAAACACAAAGCCACCCCCTGAGAAGCAGCTGCACACTTGGCTGTGTGGTCTGCTACCCCCAAACCAGAAAACGGAAGGAAGGAGACATGCAGACACACTCTTTCTTTAAAAAAAACCCTCAGGAAATCTTCAAAGAAAGCTAAAAATCTGAGTTTGAGTAGGATCTAAGAACACAAAAGGCAAGGTCAGAAGAAGATGGCCGCGTCTGTGTCCAGTCAACGGTCATGTATCTGGACCCACATCACCCCTGCCTTTGCAGGGCAAGGCGAACACTTCCGCACAGTGGGCATCCCCACATGCGAGCTCCTGGCTGCCTTCCCATCCTGCAGTTACCCCAAATTCACGGTTACTGAGCACCAACTACATACTAGGCACCGTTTAGGTGCTGAGAGGATGGCGTTTTACAGGACGGTCAAGGCCTCCACCTGCAGGTACCCAGAATTCTAGGGGAGGGAGACAGCGAGTCGAGACGTCGATTATGGCACACGTATAGCTGTGGATGCGGCGGCCAGAGAGGGCCTCCCTGAGACGACACCTCTGCAAAGCCCTGAAGGCGGAGAGGGAGGGTGCCGGTGAGGACCACGGGGAAGAGCTGTCAGGACAAAAGAACAGGCAGCTTGAAGGACAGCAGGGAGAGCAGCAGGGCAGAAGGAGAGGGCCCGGTCAACAGAAGGAGGGGCAGAGCCACAGTCTTGATGGCCCCGGAAGCTGCTCCGCTCTGTTTGTGAGTGGAGGAAAGGTCAAGGGCACTTGTGGGGCGCGCAAGGCAGACCAAGCCCAAGGCTAGTCCTGCCACGGAAAGGCGGGCAGCTCACCTGTAACCCGAGGCATACAGGGACTCACAGATGAGCTTCATGTGGTTATTCATTAGCTTTTTCACGATGTTGGTCCCCACCACGTGAAAATGGGAAAGGTCACTGGCTGTCCGCAATAATATGGCCTCGAAAACTTGAAATATTAAAAGCATCTGCAAAGACAGAACCGAAATGCTTACGAACCATCTCCTTTCTTTTCCTCTTCTACATATGTTTTCCTCTAGTCTTAGCCACAGCCACCTGCAGGTTTAAAACCTTCAACTTGCAGGATGACGCCTACCCAGATCCCAAGGCAGACACAGGGATCTGCCAGGCCCCAGGCTCTGGAATCAGTCTTGTTCCAATAGTCTAGCTAAATAGAGAGAGGCTTGCTTACAATTAAACCAAATGAAATTCAAAGAGAAATTTCTGCTACTGATCCAGCCTCCCTGCTTTGGGGATATTCAGGTCTACAGCCGTACAGCAATAATCCCGAGATTTCAACAGGTTCATAAATATCCCAAGCTTTGAACCTCTTTGGAACCAGGAAACAACAGCTCAATATATGTCTGTACCTGTGACACACAGTCTTTACCTATTTCCCTTTTGTTAAAGCAAACCACAGTGAGACTAAGTGGATCTAGATTAAGAATCTATGATCTTTCCTTCTGGTATTATTCACCATTAACAAGTTACTATTTTCCACTAAAATGCTTTCAAAGGTTATAATGCAAAAATGAATGTATCCCTACAGCACAGGCACAGAGCATCATTTTCTGTAGAAAGCTGGTAATGTCTTGGAAATTTATATCACATTTCTCTTCATCAAGCTTAACACAACAGTAGCATTAACTTTTTCTTCTCTCCATCAGGCCAGGTCAGAAATAGCATACTTCACTTTCAGGGTGCTTCTCCCCACTCAGGAGCTGGAAAATCTCTGCACACTCAACAGAAATCTTTATGTACCCCTCCACGACATCATACACATCTTCTCGTGGCAGCTTCTTGGCCGCAGAAACAAAGGCTTCCAAGGCTGAAATGAGAGTTAGGATCAAATGTGAACGAGGACAGTCTAGAAACAATCTCAGCCGCCACTGCAACAGGGAGATTTCAGCAGGAACATCCAGGTGACTGGAAGTGCCGCTTACTGAGATGGAGAACAGAGGAGCAGGGAGGAGACGGGGAGATCAAGAGTTAGGACACGGTCTTTCCTCCATCACCACTAAGTCATAGGCAACATCTTTCAAGGGCACTGGTTTAGAGCAGAACGCTTCCTCATGCAGGTATCCTCCCCGATGTTGATACTCATCCACTCCTGAGCACCCTCTGGGCCTTTATCAATCTAACCCTGCTCTCCCCTCCTACCCACCCCTCCCCCACCACCATGAAGGGACTATATAATGGATAGAGAAAATGTGGGATATCTATACCTATATACAGAAATATATACAATGGAATATTATGCAGCCTTTAAAAAAGAAGGAGACTCTGCCTTTTGAGACAACATGTATGGACCCTGAGGGCATTAAGTGAAATAAGTCAGACAGGGAAAGACGAACACGGTATGTTCTCACTTACATGTGGAATCTAAAAAAGCCAAACTCATAGAAATAGTAGAATGGAGGTTGCCAGGGACTGGGGGATGGGTAAAATGAGGAGATGTTGGTCAAAGGGTATAAACTTATAGCTATAAGACGCATAAGTTCCAACGAATCTAATGTACAGCACTGTGACTATAGTTAACAACACTGTATCATATACTTCAAAGTTATTAAGAGAGTAGATCTTAAATGCTATCACCACAAAAAAAGTGGTAATTATATGAGGGGATGGAAGTGTCGACTAACCTTATTTGGGTAATGATTTCACGCTATACATGTGTATCAACTCACCACATTGTACACCTGACACTTACATATGCTGTATGTTAATAATATCTCAATAAAGCTGGAAAAAACAAAACAAAACACAACAGAAAGAAAACCTTCCCTAACACCTGGATGAAAACAAAACCCTCTAACATTGATCAAATCCACTTCTCTGATGGTCCAGTGAGGTGATCCTACCACAGAAAGTTACGAGAACATATCAAAAGGGAGGGAGAATCCGAGACCAGATTCAAACACAAATCCAACAGAGCCTCACACAAGGGATTCACACTTTCACCCACTGCCTTCAGCCCTGCCACACCTCCCAACTCCTTCATCTGCACCCAGCACCTGTCAACCCTGGTTTCCTTCTGAAACCAGTTCAAATGCAGTGCCCCAAAGTACAGAGCTCTGGGCAAAACCACAAACGTGTCTAAGGTTACAATCCTTCAAATAATTAAACATGCTCTTTCTTCCACCAGAAAGTCTCCTATCCCTGTCCTTTAGAGGACTTGTGCTGGAACAGTCTGTACATGATTTTACAGATTGACATCTGCCTTTCCACTTGATCGTTCATAAGCTTCACGGTGGCAGGGCCCACGTGATTCTTACTCACCATTTTATCTCTACCCTACCAAATAACAACCCCTTGTAAATAATGAACAAATGAATGTATGAAATGTATAATTCTGTGCTACAGCAGGTATCATCTTCCTAGGACTGGCTAGCAGTTGCAGGTATCAAACGTTTAAAAACAAAATCTGTGGGGCTTCTGTGGTGGTGCAGTGGTTGAAGAGTCCACCTGCCGATGCAGGGGACACGGGTTCGTGCCCCGGTCCGGGAAGATCCCATATGCCGCGGAGCGGCTGGGCCCGTGAGCCATGGCCGCTGAGCCTGTGCGTCCGGAGCCTGTGCTCCGCAACGGGAGAGGCCACAACAGCGAGAGGTCCGTGTACCGCAAAAAATAAAAATAAAAATCTGTGGACGACAAACTGGAAACTGAGGGTATTCTGGCCATTAACTTAATAATTTTTCAGTTGAGAAAAACACTGTCACTGTTTCATTTTGACACAGTGCCAGTGTTCCACATACTAGCATATTCAATTGTGTTTTGTCCTTGTAAATTAAATACTTTCTAACGGATTACAAGGAGTTGTGATGGGTGGTCACACTTCTCAAAAAATGAAATTATAGAGTCTGCTTTATATCAGTCACTAGTCTAATCCGGGTCAACTGACAAGTCCTGTGGTGGCTTCATGTGATAGCTTATTACCTGTTATCGGGTCAGTGTGAGCGTTGGAGAATCAGAGCTACGGAAAACAGAGCTGACAGCCATGGTAGTAGCAAACCTGCTCACTGAACAGCCCCGAGATGACTCACCGGCAGGACTCCACAAATAATCTGCTGTGTGAATGAGTAGTACAGTTATTCACTTTCCTAGCAGTTGCAGTAAAGAATTTTAGAGCTTGCTGAGGGATGCTGTCCAGGAAAGGGAAGCATACAGTCGCAGGGAACTGTCACAATCAAGCAAGTCGGCGCCCTGGACTCGAAAGCACCCGGGTCTCGGTTTCCCGACTGCAAATCGGGAGACTGGTCTCTGCAGAAAGGAGCGGCTGTGTCTGCACACGGAGGCCCCACCCAGACCGAAGCCGGGAGGCAGCCTCGCACGCTCGCACTCTCTTCCCCGAGCCCCACACTCACCCGGCCCAGCGCCCTGCGGGTCCCTCAGCTGAGCCTTGAAGCGCACGCCCGTGAGCTCTTCGGTGCGGGCCCGCTTGGCTGAGCCCGCTGGGGGAGCCGCGCCGTCCTGGCCGCCCGGGGCCTTCCTCTTGGGGCGCCCCATGGCCGAGAAGGCGGGGGCGCACCGGGATCCACACACCCGGGGTCCTGACAACAGGACACACGCGGACAACCAACGCGTGTCTCGGGCCAACACGTGGGCTGAAAGGGGCGGGGCTGGCGGAAGAGGCAGGACCTCCGGAGGGAGGTCGGCGGAAGGGGCGGGACCTCTGAGAAGGGCTGTCCGACGGGAAGCAGGTAGTGAAGGTGCGGGAACCCGGCGTCCTGGGTTCCTCCTTGGTGCTAATGATCCAGCTGGCTTGCTGGCTGCCCGGGGCAAGCCGACACTCCACGACACCCCCGCTCGGCCGCGGCGGGGAGAGGCCCATCGGCGGCCTTCTCGAGCGTTCTTGGAAGGAAGAACCCCCAGGTCCTTCACTCCCGGAGGGTCCGAGCCCAGACGCGTGGTAGCAGCACAGTCAGATCAGTTCTTGACCTGAGGGCGCTCTGATGAAGCCTCTTGAACCTGATTGACATGCAGCGGGATTCGATGCTTTGCCTATTCGAGGCCCTGCGGGTTGGCCGGGAGGGTGGATGCCCCTGGCTAAATGCCAGGCGGGCTTCTGCGGGGAGGTCCTTGGTCAGACACCCGGTCCGAAGTCGTGTGGATTCCCCTAACCCTGACCCCTAGCGTATCTCACATCTCGGACGAAGACCAGCTTGTTTGGTGGGATGTCGCCCCAGACTGACCTCCACTTCCCCCAAACTAATGGGAGGACGGGCACCCTTCCGGCCATGCAGGGTGGGAGGAAAGGATCAAATGAAGTAACGTCTGTGAAAACCCTTCGTGGACAGCACGGCAGCCTCGACATCTAAGCCACCATCATTAAAATGGAGACAGCAAAGCCAGCTGTCCTGAGCAGAGAAAATGATGCAATGCATGAAAAACTGCTCTGATGGGAAAAAAAGTACTGTGTGTTTTTGTAAGATGTTATTAATTGGCTTGAGAGTCACATTAAATGTTCTGAAATAAAATGGAGGCATAAATAAATAAGTAAAAACAGGCTGGTGCATTTTTTAATACAACTTCATCAATACTTGGTTATGTGTTCAAATAAATCATGATCCATTAGATGAGTAATTTGGTGATTGCAGGAATTGTCTGTCAGCTTGTCCTTTAGTTTCAGGAAGTACCCTCCTGTGTTCCGTAAGCAGATCTGTAGTGAGCATCTGAGAACGTGGTTTTTTTGTGGCCTGTTGGAGTTTCAGAGTCTCTTATAGAAAAAGTCTATGGGGTTGACCCTGAGTCCCTCACCTGACAAGACTATTGTGCCTGTGGAAATGTCTACCTTGTAGGCAAGTCAGAAGGAGTGGCCTGAAAAGGTCTGAGCTCTTGCAGTGGTACTAAGAGAAAGGGATATGCCCAAAATTCAGGCTGTAAAGGGCAATACTCCTGTTAGCAAAGACAGACTTAATTCTGACTAATTGTCCACATGGGTTCTCTTCTGTGGTTAATTGCCAACCACCAAGTTTGTTTTCAACCAGGGTGGACCTGACCAAAGAGACAGCAGGGAGAGGTAGGAAACACTCAAAAACTATTCAGTTTCTGCCTGTGTGGCCTTGGGCAAACAAAGACAGAGAGAGTGGGAGAACTTGGCAGTACTACCCAGCTGATAAGTAGTGGACCACTCACCCTGTGTGTCCTAACCCCAATTTAAAAACCAAGAAACAGGGGACTTCCCCGGTGGCAAAGTGGTTAAGAATCTGCCTGCCAATGCAGGGGACACGGGTTTGAGCCCGGGAAGATCCCACATGGCGTGGAGCAACTAAGCCTGTGCACCACAGCTACTGAACCCGTGAGCCTAGAGCCCGTGCTCCACCAGAGAAGCCACCACAATGAGAAGCCTGTGCGCTACAATGAAGAGTGGCCCCCGCTTGCCGCAACTAGAGAAAGCCCACGTGCAGCAACGAAGACCCAACGCAGTCAAAAAAAAATAAGTGTCTATATAAATGAATACAGAGACCTGGGCCTTGAGCTTGGTTAATGTCAATCTATCCTAAAAGGCAAGTTGACTAAGTACGCTGTCAAAAAGCCTCAGGATGCAGGTTTTCAAATCTACAAGCTTATGAACTGGTCCTTGGACTGTGGTGAATTAGCTAAGGGAAGAGTCCAGCCTCTAATAGACAACCAGTTCATCTCCACTGGCCATATTTCTCATTCACATCTGTTAAGTGAGTGTTTATTGATTCCCATTTCAATCTTACAAGGTTAAGTTCAAGTTTTGGAAATGGATAAAAGGAGAAGCTTAATCAAAGACTGTACCAAGTTCATATTAAAGCATGTTTATCATGGACTCTCAGGATGTGAGAATGATGTATTGCTGTACACAAGCTGAGAGTTTACCCTGCATTATTTCATCTGGTTAAACGCTTGTTAATGCAATCACATTATAGAGAGGAGAGGTATGGAATTCCTTTCTCTATTCTGATACAAGTTTTAGTCTCTTTAGTGACGAATGTTTTAATATGACACTTACCTGCGATCAAAACTGTTCCATTATCTGCTTGTTTAGCAGTGGGAAGAATGAAGCATTCTTTCAAAAACAGTCACTATGAACTCCAGTGAAAGATAGTGTCCATAGGCTAGAAGAGATAAGTAAACCTACAGCAATATTTGCTATGTGCGTTGCATTATACAACCAGCCATAATAGATTCCAAAAAGTATTACATGGTAGACTTACCCTCAAGAGATTTACAGTATCACTGGGATGATAAGTATCATTGTGATAACCTGATAAGTTCAATCACAGTAAAGAATTTAACCAAGAACCCAAGATGATATGAGATACTACAAGGCCATGTAATAATTATCAAATGAATTATTTGAGCAATAGATACATCACATTAGTATGATCCAGGCTAGGTTGTTGTGAGTTTCTTACCGAAATGAGAGTAAAGCAGAGAAGAAAACGGAAGCATCGTATTTGTCTATTTTTCTCCTCTGAGACAAAGTTGAAGAAAAGCAGAAAATGTTCCCCTCTTGTCCAATATGGAACTAGCCAAAGTGTGAGGCCAGTCGATAAAAATCATGACATAGATGATGCTTGTCTTCTTAAATTTCCCCAAGTCCACTCTCTGCTCACCTCCCCACACATGCACACACAGCACCTTCTTGCTGCCCCCATCTTCCCAAAGCCCCAGTTGTTGCAGCTTTCCCAGAACTTATATCCCAGGACAATGTTTCCTCCAGAATTATTCATTTTTCTGCCTCCCTCCCTATGCTAAGTCCCCCTTCTTCCCCACACTTTCTCCTTAACCTGTTTCCTTACGAAAGCTGTTTTTAGCTAGCTATCAGAAGATAGAGAAATTTGGTGAATTTACCATAAGGTGTTGGAGAATAATATCAACTTGCAGCCAACCCATGAATATTTTTACACTTTAAAAGAGGGCATTTGGAGATCACAACTCCCCCAGTGAATTTCTAGTAGTTGCGTTTTAGTCACTGTGACATTGAATGGGGTCTGGAGCTGGGGTACGAACAGGCAGGTCATGGGCCAGGAGGCAAAGAGCTTCTGAACATTCTGCGTGAATCTGCCTGTGAATTCCAGCCATTATCCCATATTTTATAGTTGGGGGGGTATGCCCCCGTGTTTATACTTTCAAATCCATTCAGGAAGTATGCACTCATCCTACTAGGACAATTCCCATGAGAGTCATAGCCACAATAAATACGTATTGTGTTGATGACCAGGGTTTCAGATCAGACTGCTCGAAAATACTAGGTTATTGAGTTGATGGCCCTAATCTTTGAACAGTGAAATGTAGCAAAATCCATACCCAATTAAGAGATTAAAATATCAAAGATAAATTTCAAAGCTATTGTGAAAACTGGTCTAACATCTTAGTCATTGGACAGAAATATGAGAAAATATAGAAAATTTAAATAACAATGTATTTAACAGAATACATGTTCTTCTTAAATAACAGGGAACAGTCATAAAAATTGACTACCTCCTAGGCCACAAAGGAGGCCCTAATAAATTTCAAAAAAAAAAAATCAACATCGTACAGACCACGTTCTCTGACCATCAGGCAATAAAATTTGACTTGATAATAAGAAGATAGGTTTTTAGAAATCCCATAAGGGGCTTCCCTGGTGGTGCAGTGGTCAAGAATCCACCTGCCAATGCGGGGGACACAGTTTCAAGCCCTGGTCTGGGAAGATCCCACATGCTGCAGAGCAACTAAGCCCATGCACCACTACTACTGAGCCTGCACTCTAGAGCCCACGAGCCACAACTACTGAACCCACGTGCCACAACTACTGAAGCCCTTGCACCTAGAGCCTGTGCTCCACATCAAGAGAAGCCACCGCAATGAGACGCTTGCGCACCACAACAAAGAGTAAGCCCTGGGCTCGCCACAACTAGAGAAAGCCCGTGTGCAGCAGTGAAAACACAACACAGCCAAAAAAAAAAAGTCATGTAATTAAAAAAAAAATCCCATAAGCCTGGGAGAGGGAAAACAAAAACAAAAACAAAACTTCTAAGTAATCCTTGGGAAGCATTAGGGAAATTATGAAAGACTTGGAATGCAATAAAACGAACACTTTACATTGCTTAGTCTGTGGGACACAGGTCTTAAAGGAAAATTTACAGCTTTAAGTACATTTATCAGAAAGCAAGAAAGGTTGAAAACAAATTAACTGATAATACATATTCAAATCAAGAAATTGGAAAAGGTACAATAGAATCAACCCAAAGAAGTAAGAAGAAAAAAGTAGCAAAGATAAGGAGAGAAACCAGTTATAAAGAAATTGAGAAAAACAATAAAGAATATTCACAAACCAAAAGCTGATTGTTTTTTAGATTAAGTAAACAAACCTGTGGCAAGATAAATGAGGAAGGAAAAAGAAAAACTGCAGAACAACAAGACACAGGAGTAAAGGGGGAACACAGGATACAAACATAGGTTTCTAATAGTAAATATTTAAATGTATTTAGAAACAACTATTCACAAAAACTTTCAAAACTCCAAGAAGTTAACAAATTACCCTTCTGGAAAAGGATAAGAATCCCAAAACTGACAAAAAAACACTAGAAAATTTGGATAGACCAATAATTGTTAAATAAAATGATACGATAACCAAACCTTTCCCAAGGTACAGGTGATTTTCGGGTAAGTTCTTGCAATCTTTTAAGAAACAGATAATCTCTACCTTATTCAGTTTGCTTCATAAAACAAAAAAGAAGGAAAGATTCCCAACATCTTTTATGAGGCTAATCTAACCTTAAACAGAAAACTAACCATAGATAATACAAAGTAAGAAAATGATGGGCTTATTTCACTTATGGACATAGATGTGTGTAAAGAAAATATTAACTAACCTAATCCAACACTGCACTTAAAAAAAAAAGACACAAAATACAAGGATGGTTTGATGTCATGTCTATGTAATACACCACATTAACGGATTAAAGGAGAAAAATAAATTATCTCAATAGATGGAAAAACGTATTTGAAAAAATACCTAGTCATGATTTTTTAAATTCATATAAAACTAGGAATAGAAGGAACTTCTTTAACTTAATAAAGATTATATGTACCTAAAACCTACAGTCACCATTTTACATAATGGAAAGATTTTAGATGCATTTGAATTATGACTGGGAACAACAGGAAAGACACAGATGAATTCACACTCTGCTGCTCTCTGTTACTAGAGGTCCTGGTTAATGAAATAAGGTAAGACAAAGAAACAAGATATGGAAGAATTAGAACAGACAAAACTGTCATCTACTTATAAAATTCAACAGAAATACAAACTAAATAAAAGTTTAGCCAGGTTGTCAGATATAGGATCAAGTTACCAAAATTGGTATCATTACCTCTACACTAGCAATAACTAATTTAAAAATGTAGCAGAAAACAAGACACCATCACAAAGGAAAAAAACCTGTAAATTATTTCAGAATTAAACTAAAATAACTGCACAACATCTTTAAGGAGAAAATTGTAAAAGAAGATCTGACTAAACAGACAATAAAATGTTCATGGAAGAATGTCTTCACAGTGTACATTTGTTAGTTAATTCTTCCTAAATTAAGCTATAAAACAAATTATTGCCATTCCAGTCAAAATTAAGAAACTCAAAAAAATCATGATAAATTTGTGTGGAAAAATAAAGGCCTATGAGTAGCTGAGTCCAAAATACTTCCTTATCATGCATGAAGACATATCTTAAAATTATAATAGTCAAATTAGAATGGTAGTGGTAAAAAAATATAGACAAATAGACTGGCGTAACAGAATATAGACTCAAAAACAGACCTGTGTCACGGAGGTATAGGTTAACAACTCTGAAACTGCTTTTATGCATCCTGGAGTTAAACGAATAAGCAAATGGTTGGAAAATGACGGGGGTCAGGTTTCTCACTGTTGAAGAGGGCAGTTACTAAACAACAAGGTAAGGCTAGAATGAACCCTGTGGGACTGATAAGAGTTGGAGATATCACTATGATCTCATATTTAACTTAATATAAACAGAGATAGATTGATACAGAAATAAGTATAGATATGTATTATACCTGGGTTTGTACACATGCATATATTTCCTAGCTCTTTTCACTGACAGAACCTAGAAGCAGTGACACCCCAGTAGCAATGAGCACAACCAGTGCCCACATCTTGATTTCTAATACCATTACCAAATAAAAGGAACCAGGACACTTTGGAGAAATGGCAAATTCTAAGGCTGGGACAGAGCATATATTAAACAAGCCCTGAGCATCTTGTAGCACCAGAAAGTAAGACATGTTTCCCCAAAAATGGAGGATATGTCAAAGGGACACAGGAACCAACTTGAAATAATTCCCAATGCAACAATTTGAGTGGCAAAATAATTAACATACTATTGGATTATAATCCCAGATATAAAATAAATGTACATGCCTATACAGATTATTAAATGATTGTATAAATAAATAAATGGGGAGAAGACCTTTCTTACAAGGTAAGATTCCTTACAAATCTTCTTACAAAAGTAATCCAGGGCTTCCCTGGTGGTGCAGTGGTTGGGAGTCCGCCTGCCGATGCGGGGGACGCGGGTTCGTGCCCCGGTCCGGGGGGATCCCACGTGCCGCGGAGCGGCTGCGCCCGTGAGCTGTGGCCGCTGGGCCTGCGCGTCCAGGGCCTGTGCTCCTCGGCGGGAGGGGCCGCGGCGGTGAGGGGCCCGCGTACCGCAAAAAAAAAAAAAAGTAATCCAAGTAATATATGTAGTTACTTCCTGCTCCAAGAGATGGAGCTTAGTTCATACTCTCTCTCCCCACCTCCTCCAGTGTAGGCTTAGTGACCAACTTCCAAAGATTAGAGTATGGAAAAGGAAAAACTGTAACTTTATAGTGGAGAAACATGACAAACACTACCTTAACCAAGTGATCAAGGTTAACATCACCAGTGGTAAGTGCTGCTGCTATCAGGAACCCTTGACATGATGTGATGAGAAGGGCATTTCACGTCTATAGCATCCTTCCACAAACCCATAACCCCAGCCCAATCATGTGAAAGACGTCAGACAAATCTAAATTGAGGGAGTCTAAAAAATACATCACCTGTACCCTTTAAAACTGTCAAGATCATGAAAAACAAGGAAACACTGGGAAACTGTCAAAGATCAGATGAGACTGGGGAGACATGACAACTAAATGCACTGTGATGCCCTGGACTCCATCCTGGGACAGGAGACGGACACTAGGGGAAAAGTTGGTAAAATACGAATAAAGTCTGGAGTTCAGTTAACAGCAATGTACCAAAGTTGTTTCTTACTTTTAACAAAAGTACCAAATAAGCATGAAAAATATGGATATTAGATGAAACTGGATGAGGGTGTATGGAATTCCTCTTTTCAACTTTTCTGCAAATCTAGCATTATTCCAAAATTAAAACTTTATTCAAAAGAAAACAAAGACCTTTGCATATACAGGAGCTTGATATATGATAAAGGTAGCACTACGTTTTTCACAACGGGTTTTCCACCAGAACACAGCTGTCATGAAACCCACGGCTGAATCTAAGCCAAAATAGGAAAGGAAAAGACTCATATCAACGTTGTCATCACTGGACACTTAGATTCAAGCAAGTCTACCATTAATGGCCATCTGATCTACGAATATGGTGGAACTGACAAAAAAAACATCGAAAAATTTGAGAAGGAGGCTGCTGAGATGGGAAGGGGCTCATTCAAGGATGCCTGGGTCTTGGACAAAGTGAAAGATGAACGTAAGTGTGGCATCACCATTGATATGTTGTATCACCATCAATATCTCCCTGTGGAAATTCAAGATCACCAAGTATTATGTGACCATCATTGATGCCAGAGGACACAGAGACTTTATCAAAAACATGATCACAGGCACTTCTCAGCCAGACTGTGCTGTTTTTGTTTTTGTTTTTGTTTTCTGGTACGCAGGCCTCTCACTGCTGTGGCCTCTCCCGCTGTGGAGCATAGGCTCTGGACACGCAGGCTCAGCGGCCATGGCTCATGGGCCCAGCTGCTCCACGGCATGTGGGATCTTCCCGGACTGGGGCACGAACCCGTGTCCCCTGCATCGGCAGGCGGACTGTCAACCACTGCGCCACCAGGGAAGCCCTGTGCTGTCTTGATTGTTGCCGGTGGTGTTGGTGAATTTGCAGCAAGTGTTCCAAGAACAAGCAGACCCATGAGTGTGCCCTTCTGGCTTACACACTGGGTGTGAAGCAATTAATTGTTGGTGTTAACAAGAGGGATTCCTACAACCGGAAAGAGATACAAGGAAATCATTCAGGAAGTCAGGACCTACATTAAGAAAATTGGCTATAACACTGACACAGTAGCATTTTTGCCATTTCTGGTTGGAATGGTGACAACATGCTGGAGCCATGGAAGGTCATCCATAAAGAAGGCAATGCCCAGCACTTCCCTGGTGGCGCAGTGGTTGAGAGTCCATCTGCCGATGCAGGGGACACGGGTTCGTGCCCCGGTCCGGGAAAATCCCACATGCCGTGGAGCAGCTGGGCCCGTGAGCCATGGCCGCTGAGCCTGCGCGTCCGGAGCCTGTGCTCTGCAACGGGAGAGGCCACAGCAGTGAGAGGTCCGCGTACCACACACACACACACACACACACAAAGGCAATGCCAGTGGAACCACACCGCCTGAAGCTCTGGATTGTATTCTGCCACCAACTCATCCAACGGACAAACTCATTTGTCTGTCCCTCCAGAACATCTACAAAATTGACGGAATTGATACTGTCCCTGTGGAGCCGGGTGTTCTCAAACCCAGCATGGTGGTCACATGGGCTCCAGTCAACGTTATAGTTGAAGCCAAGTCTGATGAAATGCACCATGGAGCTCTGATGAAGCTCTTCCGGGGGATTCTGTGGGCTTCAACATCGAAAAGGTGTCTGTCAAAGATACTCACCATGGCAATGTGGGTGGTGTCAGCAAAAATGACCCACCAATGGAAGCAGCTGACTTCGGACTGTCCTAAACTATCCAGGCCAAATCGGTGCTGGCTATGCACCTGTGTGGGACTGTCACCCGGCTCACATTGTTTGCAAATTTGCTGAGCTGAAGGAGGTTGATTGCCGTTCTGAGAAGAAGCCAGAAGATGGCCCCAGATTCTTGAAATCTTGTGAGGCTGCCATGGTTGATACGGCTCCTGTAAGCCCATGTGTGTTGAGAGCTTCTCTGATCCCCCTTTGGGTCGTTGACTGTTCGTGACATGAGACACACAGTTGCTATGGATGTCATCAAAACAGTGACCAAGAAGGCTGCTGGAGCTAGCAAGGTCACCAAGTCTGCCCAGAAAGCTCAGAAGGCTAAATTAATATGATCCCCAATACCTGCCACCCCCATCTTAACCGGTGGTAAGAGAATGATCTCAGCCCTGTTTGTCTCAATTGGCCATTTAAACTGGTTACTAATATCAGTGTATCATAAAAACCTTCAGACGGAAAGAGAATGAATGGCACATGCGCGTGTGTGTGTGTGTCAGTTTTAAGTTATTAGTTTTTAAAATCAGTACTTTCTAATGGAAACAACTTGACCAAAAATCTGGCACAGAATTTTGAGACCCCTTAAAACAAAGTTTAATGAGAAAAAAGAAAAAAAAACCCGAAAACGATGGCACCAAAGATCAATGGGAACGAGATGGTGTGGTACGTTGCAAAGCTCATCCACAAATCTCTCCCAGCCTGGAGTGCAAGCCTCTTGGCAGTGAGACTTCGCAGTTCCTTCCTCCGGAGGGGGAGGTGTTTCTTCACCCATCCAGGAACAGTTTGGATTCAGAGGTCTCCGCAGCCAAGTACCACTGCCACCGTAGAGTATTCCTGGCTTTGCTAGTTTAAATTATGACAGTTCTGTGCATTTTCATTATTTCCTTTACCATCTTTAGTCTTTATTCTTCAGTTTACTTGTTTTGGTGTTTGTTAACATTTTCACTACATCAACACTGCAATTTTACTTTGCTGCTATTGAAGTAATCCTGGACCACTAATTCTAAATGTAGTTATATTTTCAAAGAGGTTTTGTGTGGGGCAAATCACCCCCAAAAGTGCAGAATGCTAGGCAGGTCAGCTTGAGCGTTCTGGAGATGAATAAAGCCTTGGGGTGGGGGGATGGTGACTGGTGTACACAGGGACCAGCGGACAGCCTTGAATGAGTGAGGGCGGCAAACCATGGGGGAAGAGCATTCCAAGTAGGAGCTACAGCAAATGCAAAGGCACTGAGGGGACTTCCCTGGTGGTCCAGTGGTTAAGAATACCCCTTCCAATGCAGAGGACAAGGGTTCGATCCCTGGTTGTGTAACTAAGATCCCAAAGATCCCACGTGCCACAGGGCAACTAAGCCCGAGCCGCAACTACTGAGCCCAGGCTCTCTGGAGCCTGTGCGCCACAACTAGAGAGATGCCCACGTGCTGCAACGAAAAGATCCGCATGCCACAACGCATGACCCAACGCAACCAAATAAATAAATAAATATATATATATATTTTAAATGCAAAGGCACTGAGGTAGCAAGGTAATCAGAGAGTTCAGGAAACAGCAAAAGGACCATTGTGTCTGCAAGGGAGGGAGGGCCAGAGTGGTAAAAATGAGGTCAGTTGGAGAGTCAGCCAGACACAGTTTATGCAGTTCTTGTTGACAAAGTAAGGTCTTCATAATATTTGGATTGTCTAGATTTGCAGTTCCCAAACGGGGCACCAAACTGCCCAGAGTACCGCAAGAAACTCACATATTGGAAGGTTTTTATAAGTTGAGGGAAATACAGCAATTCCTGACACCTATTGCAAACCATGAACTCAAGGTAGTTCATAACTTCAACATTTAGATTGTGCTACTTTTCCTTTTTTTTTCCTGCCTCTGCAGTCACATTGTGTTCTCTTTTTAAATTTTTATTTATTTATTTACTTATTTTTGGCTGTGTTGGGTCTTCGATGCTGCATGTGGGCTTTCTCTCGTTGCAGCGAGCGGGGGCTACTCTTTGCTGCAGTGCACGGGCTTCTCATTGCGGTGGCTTCTCTTGTTGTGGAGCACGGTCTCTAGGTGCAAGGGCTTCAGTAGTTGTGGCACGCGGACTCAGTATTTGTGGATCGCAGGCTCTACGGCGCAGTAGTTGTGGCACACGGGCTTAGCTGCTCCGTGGCATGTGGGATCTTCCTGGACCAGGGATCAAACCCATGTCCCCCTGCATTGGCAGGCAGATTCTTAACCACTGTGCCACTGGAAAGTCCCTGTGCTACTTTTTTTTGTTTCTTCTTCTCTTCTTCTTCTTCTTTTTTTTTTTTTTTTGTGCTCTTTTTCTATCAAAGATGTCAGAGCTTCACAAAGCCGGGATTTCAGTGGTTACTGTAATAAAAAGCAAGTACCAAGCAAAATCTACATGAAACAGAAAATAAGGGTGGCAGTGTCCAATCTGATTTCAAGGTTGGAGAGATAGCGATGTGCCTAATGGGTGTGCATACCCCCTTAGTAAATAACTGCGGTTATTTAAGAATAAAATAAAAAATATTTTTTCTTTTACATAATATACATTTTCCCCAAATAGCTACTTAATTAATTGTTAGAACATAAATACTTGCTAAGTTGTTTGGATCTAGTTATTTAATAAATTTTTAACAGTTCAATAATTTTTTTTGGCCTAGGGGCCCTGCAAAAACTCACTGGGACAATAAGGGCACCATGAACTGAGAAACTCTGGGAACCTCTGCTCTATACCCTTAAATGGAATTCAGTTTCATTGGTTCTGAATTCCTGTTAATGGACTTTAATTTGTTTTTTTTTTTTTTGGTTTTTGTTTTTTTTGGTAGTTTTAAGCTTCCCCTTGGGAATGATCATTTAAATTAAAAAAAAATTTTTTTTGGTAGCTTTAAGCTACCCCTTGGGAATGATCATTTAAATTAAAATTTTCTTTTTTTTGTTTACCCAGGTTTCTAGCTGTATCATTCACAATAGCCAAGACGTGGACGCAACCCAAGTGTCCATCCAAAGATAAATGGATAAACAAAATGTGGTGTATACATGCAATGGAATATTATCTAGCCTTAAAAAGGAAGGAAATTCTGTGACATGCTACAACATGGATGAATCTTGGAGACATCAGGCTCCGTGAAAGAAGCCAGACACAAAAGGACAAATGCTGTATGATTACACTTAGGTGAGGGACCTAGAGTAGTTAGATTCATAGAGACAGAAGGTAGAATGTTGGTTACCAGGGTCTAGAGAAAGAGGAGAATGGAGAGTTCTTGTATCATGGGAACAGAGTTTCAGTTTTTGAAGATGAAGAATGTTCTGGAGATGGACAGAAGTAATGGCTGTACAACAACGTGCCTGTACTGAATACTACTAAACTGCACACTTAAAATGGTTGAAATGGTAAATATTAGGTTATGTGTGTTTCACCACAATAAAAAAAATGATTTATGAAATTCATGGACCGCAGTTATTATTCCTAAGGCAAATTAAGATTCTCACCTACAGAGGGCGCCCTTGTCAGTTCCTAGTACCTTTCCTCGGTGGGTTGCAGAAACTGCACTGTCTGAAGCTGCAGGTTTCTCCTCTCCCAGCACCTGTGCAGCAGCCCTCCCCCTTCCAGCCTCTCCCTCACCCTTCTGAAGCTTTTGCTAAAGGATTTTTACTGCTGTTGACCAAAGGGAAACAGACTTGGCTTATACATGACCACCCTTCTCTTCTCTTCCTTCTGGGAGAGACACAGTTATGAGAGGCACCAATATGGTCTATATATTCACCACTTAAAAATGGTGAACATGCACCGGTCAGAATGGCCATCATCAAAAAGTCTACGAACAATAAATGCTGGAGAGGGTGCGGAGAAAAGGGAACCCTCTTGCACTGCTGGTGGGAATGTAAATTGATACAGCCACTATGGAGAACAGTATGGAGGTCCCTTAAAAAACGAAAAATAGAACTACCATACGACCCAGCAATCTCATTACTGGGCATATACTCTGAGAAAACCGTAAGTCAAAAAGAGCCATGTACCAAAATGTTCACTGCAGCTCTATTTACAATAGCCAGGACGTGGAAGCAACCTAAGTGTCCATCAACAGATGAAAGGGTAAAGAAGATGTGGCACATATATACAATAGAATATTACTCAGCCATAACAAGGAACGAAACTGAGTTATCTGTAGTGAGGTGGATGGACCTAGAGTCTGTCATACAGAGTGAAGTAAGTCAGAAAGAGAAAAATACCGTATGCTAACACATATATATGGAATCTAAAAAAAATGGTCATGAAGAACCTAGGGGCAGGACGGGAATAAAGACACAGACCTACTAGAGAATGGACTTGAGGATACGGGGAGGGGGAAGGGTAAGCTGGGACGAAGTGAGAGAGTGGCATGGACATATATACACTACCAAATGTAAAATAGATAGCTAGTGGGAAGCAGCTGCATAGCACAGGGAGATCAGCTCCGTGCTTTGTGACCACCTGGAGGGGTGGGATAGGGAGGGTGGGAGGGAGGGAGACGCAAGAGGGAAGAGATATGGGGACATATGTAGATGTATAACTGATTCACTTTGTTATAAAGCAGAAACTAACACACCATTGTAAAGAAATTATACTCCAATAAACATGTTTAAAAAAAATAGTGAAGATGCTACATTGTATGCTATGTATATTTTACCACAGTAAAAACTAATTTTAAAAGAAAAGAAAGGTTATATAGTGTCAGACCTTTGAGGATTGGAAGAACTGATGTCAGGTTCAACCAGTATTTTGTAGGGAAACGAGATCCCAAGAACTCAGGTATGTCACAGAGGGCTGGGAGACAGGGATGCTTCCGGGCAGAGGAAGAGCGTGGAGGCTGACAGAGTGGGCCAGAGGTGGGGAGAAAAAGGGGCATTCAGAAACCAGAGTCAGGGAGAATTCACAGAAAGAAAAAAAATTCTGGTGAAAAAGCCCAGCCCGGTTTCCTGACAGGGGACCAGGGCCACTGTCGTCCAGAGGAACAAGTCGGAAACTATTACATTTCCATCATTACCTAACAAGGCAAAGGGCATTTGATCACAAAGACATCCCTAGGGGTTTGAATGGAAAGCAAACACTGTCTTATGCTCAAGCAATAATAATACACTAAGGCCATGAGATGGTTATGTTTATTACCGTGTATGGGGCTTCTGCTCTGACTTGCCTCTCAGCTAGGTCCGCTCTAAACTGTACCACCATCCACAACTCAAGTACCAACAATGGCAGAGCTGGGATTCGAACCCTTGAGCTCTGACCATGGAGGCCATACAATTACCCACTGCCACACGCTGTGTCATCTAGCAGGGCAAGCTTGGTAGTTCAGAGCTAGATGTGTTTCTCCCAAACCAACTATGGAACATCCTTCCATCAGCACACTTTCCCTTCTGATGGCACAGAACGAGGTAGGAAGAGTAGGGGGCTGTGATCTCTGGAGAAAACTTCCCTGCTCTCAGGTGCGGTCCAGGCAGGCTGGATTCCCCGCAGCATTTGCTGTGTCACTGGCAGCAGGGAGCAGCGTCAGGGCTTCTGTGGGAACAGCACTTTCCAGCCTCAGAGGGGAAAATGGTGTCTGCTCCTTCCAGGATGGAGACATGCTCTCCTCCAGAAACTGAGTTTACCACCTTGAATACTTGCGAATGCTTACGCTGAAAACTCCCAAGAATCAGAATTCAATCATTCACAATGCTTCAGGAATCCACCCCCAAGTTTGCTCATGCTACATTCTTCTTCTATAAAGAGAAAAATATGAACAACATAAAAATAAACTGAGAGCAAAAAAGAAATGAAAATACGTATTTAAGAAAACATTAAGGAATGTCTTGGAACCAGTATCGATTTAGCCCAATTTCCTGAAATCCTACATCTAATTTAAATAGGCTGTGGGCTTTTAGAGCCAAAATGGACTTTTTGAGTCCACCATTTTCATTTTGCAGACGAAAGTCAGGGAGGTCCAACGCCTCCGTCAGTGGCTGGCTGTCAGGGGCAGAGTACAGGCTATTGCACTTGAAGCCTTTGACCTTGGACGGACACCAGTTTTGAGCTCATATTCTTAAAGGTTTCCTTCCATAGGCTTTTGGGCCAAACATTCCCCCCACGGCCTCTCAAGTGCATCCCAGCTTTCACAGTCTTCAGCAAGCAGCCCTTTGCTATCGATGTGGCTCTTTCGTGCCAGCTCTAGGAACAAACCACCGTTTGTTGCTTTTTAAAAATAAGCCTTTTTAGCTCTGGACAACGTTCGGCCTCAGTATCCTGAGCTGAAAGGTTGGTTTCTTTGCAGCTGACAAATGATGGCTTATGTCTTCTCAGAACGGCTGCAGCCCATCTTTGTTGAAAGCCCCAAAGCCTTACTTTGATAGCTCAGTGAGAGCCCAGGTTCAGGCTGGAGTTTAAGTGCCCAGCACACAAACATCCTCCAAAGCAGGTTTGGCTATGTGGGGAGGGAAGCAGCCAGGATCTCAAAGAAGGAGGAAAATAGAGATGTAACTTAGAGCTGGAAAGAAGGCACAGAGTTGCTTCAAAAGGAAGGAAAAAAAAGGCAGGAATCAAGGTATGTAATTTACAGTATCCTGCAAGGATCCTCTTACACACAGAACGAACGCTCCAGGTACAGAGGCACTTCTCAATCTCACATGCGAGAAGGGGCAAGATAGCCAATGGTACCATCACATAGAAAGGAACGCTCTTAGTTAACTCCATGTTGACATTCATCCCCTAATTTCTGCACCTTTGCAGTTTAAGAGGACTTCAAATTCTGCCACAGATGAGCTGTGAGGGTCGTGCTGTCGGTTTCCATATCTGAGACAGGAGATACTGGTAGTGCCTGGGCCAGCTTCATGGGTATGTGGCCTGTGTAGTAACTCAGGACCCTGTGCTCAGAGCCCACGCTGGGTTTAATGCCCTGCTATCACTATCTTGAAATTCGGGATAATTTTTCTACAAGGAGCTATGCGTTTTCATTTTGCACTGGGCCAGTGAATTCTGGAGCTGGTCCTGGTTAGTACCCCATTGTTTAGGTATTTGATTGAATAATATTTTCAGAGAGGGAAATGGGGGCGGGGAGTAACTGGCTTCCCTTCTGTTGGGGGCACACAAAGTATGAGGATCAGAGGGGAAAATAAATGGAATTCTTTAATTTTCTTGCAAGATTCCAAAATTCTTAAAGACATCAGGTTAGGAGTAAGATGATTTAACAGGGCGCAGCTGAGGGGCACAGCAGAGGGCAGGGAGGGACCTGTCCTCCAGCCTCGTCACTCACATCCCACAAGCACCCAGGCACACTGCGCTCTCCATCCTTCCCGAACACCTTTCCAATCTGGCCACTCCTCCCTTCTCTCTGGACCTGCAAAGTGCCAGCCCAACGCTCAGTCACAGCCTCCAGGCTCCCCTCCCCTCCAGACCATCTCCCTGGACCCACTTTGCGGTCTTTGTTTGATCTTTTAAAAAAATGGCTTTATAAACAACAAGGTTCTATTGTATAGCACAGGGAACTATATTCAAGAGCCTGTAATAGGACTTCCCTGGTGGCACAGTGGTTGAGAGTCCGCCTGCCGACACAGGGGACACGGGCTCGTGCCCCGGTCCGGGAAGATCCCACATGCCGTGGAGCAGCTGGGCCCGTGAGCCATGGCCGCTAAGCCTGCGTGTCCGGAGCCTGTGCTCTGCAACGGGAGAGGCCACAACAGTGAGAGGCCCGCATACCGCAAAAAAAAAAAAAAAAAAGAACCTGTAATAAACCATAATGGAAAAGTATATGAAAAAGAAAAGAATTTTTTAAAAGAATATATATATATAGTATATATACATATACATATAACCGAGTCACTTTGTTGTACAGCAGTAATTAACACAACATTGTAAATCAACTATACTTCAATAAAAAATTTAAACGAAAAAACAGTTTTATGGGGGAATTCCCTGGCGGTCCAGGGGTTAAGATTCTGCACTTCCACTGCAGGGGGCACGGGTTCGATCCTTGGTTAAGGAGCTAAGATCCCGCATGCCGCTCTGTGAAGCCAAGCAAACAAACAAAACCACCCCAGTTTTATGGAGATACAATCCACACACCACACAACTCACCCATTTACGGCTCAGCGGGCTTTGGTCTATTACATCGTTCATTTTTTTGAAGTTGTGGTAACTACATGACATAAAAATTGCAATTTTAAGTGTACAATCAAGTGGCCCTAATTACATCCACAGTGTCATACTGCCATCATCACCTGTTTCTCAACTCTTGGAAACCTCTAATCTATTTTCTGTTTCTACAAATTGGTGTATTCTAGCTATTTCATGTAAGTGGAACTATGCAATATTTATCATTTTCTTATCTCACCTAGCATAATGTTTTTAAGGTGCCTCCATGCTGTAGCGTGTATCAGAAGTTCATTCCTTTCTATGACTGGATCACAGTCCACATTTTGTTTATCCATGCATCCATTGATGGACACTTGGGTTGCTTCCACCTTTTGGCTATTATGAATAATGCTGCTATGAACACGAGTGTACAAATATCTCTTGGAGTCCCTGCTTCCAATTCTTAGGAGTATAATCCTGGACCCACTGTTGACCCCTCCAGTCCAGTTGCATTCAGAAGCCAGAGTCATCTTTTACCAACACACACCTGATTGCATCACTCATCTGCTTACAACCCTTTGCGGGCTTAAGACGGAAGTGCTCACAAGGGCTTAGGATAAAGATGGAAGTGTTCTGGGGCTTCCCTGGCGTTCCAGTGGGTAGAACTCCTCGCTTTCACTGCCAAGGGCCCGGGTTCAATCCCTGGTTGGGGAACTAAAATCCCACAAGCTGTGCAGTGTGGCCAAAAAAGAAAAAAGAAAAAAGATGGAAGCGTTCACCAAGGTCTCTGGGTCCCTGAGCTCTGGCAGCTGACCTCTCCACATCACCCTGCCCTGCCCTTTTCTCTCTGCTCCGTGTCCTGCATGCATTTCTGGAGCCATGCTTCTTTGGGATTTCACATATGCTGATCCCTTTTCCTAAGATGTTCATCCTCCCCAAATATTGATACCTAGCTTTTGCTTGGCCAACTCTTCCCGTCTTTCTCACCCATCTTGTCTTAAAAAGGTCCCTAACACCTCCTTCCCTCCCTCCTTCCCTCCCTGGGTCTCGTTCCCATGGCTCCTTGGCATTCCCTTGGCATTCCCTGTTCAATGTCTGTCTTCCTCACTGTACCAATGACTAATACTAACTGAGTACTTACTCGTTCCAGGCCTTGTCCTACCCATGTCACCTGTTTCAACTCATTCAATTCTCACAATAAGCCTGATGCCTTTACAGGTAAGGAGATCTGGGGATGCTGTCACACCTAGTAGCAGTGTCCACACTGGCAACTGGAAACCAGCACATCCCTACGGGACAGTGGTGGCAGCCACCAGCCCTGAGGGAGCATGGTTCCCTTCCTGTTAGGAGTGTCCCCAGGTACGTAGGTACCTAATTCATATCTAAAGTAGATGGATGAATGGAATGGAAAGAACATCAGGGAACCGAGTTTTAAGCAAACGTCTCTTACTGAATGGTTGCTAAGTGCTGGGCATCCTTACCCACCCTCCCTGCCTCAGTTTCCCCAGCCTAGAAGTGCACAAGAATACTTAGGTCCAAGGGTTATTGAGAAGGTTGAATATTTTAATGTAAATTTTAAAAATCATTGTGCCTGGTAGACTGGGTCCCACTAACAAATATTGATGTTTGCATTTGCCCCTCTCACCCCTAGCCCAAGACAGGGAGGTAATGGCCGGAATCCGAGTTCTCCTGGCCCTGCCCCTGCCCCTGCCGGAGCACGGTGTGAGACGCAGTGACATCCAGCTCGCCGGGATCCTTGTAGCCCACCTCTAAGAGGTTCCCCCAGGTAGGCCAGCGAGTCTCGGTTTTCTCTGTCCAGGCCTCCCCGCCGCACTCTGCGGCGTGCGCGGTGCAGTTCAGAGCCGGCCGGCGCAGGGAGCCCGGGCCCGCCCTTGGGCCTCATGATCTACATTTCCGCGTCAGGCCCGCCGCGAACTTGGCATGCCCTCCCGCGGTGTTCGGGAACACTTTGTGCCGAGAGCCCGCCCGCCCGGCCCTCCTCCTTCCCGCCGGCGCCGCCTGGCCCGGACGCCCAGCGCAGTCCGCGGGGTTTGGGTTCCTGGACCCCAGGTACCCCACCCGGCGCGCGGCCACGGAGCCCCCAAGTACTTGTCCTCGGTTCCCCTGAGCCCGAGCCGTGCAGCCCGCTCCTCGCGCACGGGCTGGGCGTCCAAACGTAGGTTGCACCGCGCGTAATCGAGAGATTCAGAAAGATGCTGTGGCCCATTTTATAACAAAGCCCATTTATTGCGTTCGGTGGCTGTTTGTGCCGGTCCAGTGTCAGATCCTCTGAGCGCGGCGGACAACCAGGACCAGTCGCAGCGAAAAGAAACCGGCTCTGGAGCCATCTGATCCGTTTTCAGCACAATGCACATCCCTCCCCCACCTCCACTCCCCCCAGCCCCGAGATGGTTCCCCTCCTGGCTGCGTAAGCTTTGGCGTCGGGCAATGCTCCGGGTCTCGGTCTTCTCTTCTGTGAAATGGGGAAAACTGTGCGTGCTTGGTGATTCTGCACGTGGAGCGCGCTGGGTCGCAGAGACGTCAGTGTTGCGGTCCCACACCTCCAGTACCCCACCTTCCCGCGGCCCCCACCCCGGGGCTCCCGGGCTCCAAGCGCGGCTCTGGCTCCTAAGTGCGTCACGGGCACCGGCCGCACTCCACAGGCGGCCAGGGCGAGGCTGGCACGGGGCCAGCGCGGGCCAGGCCAGGGGCGCTGAGCCGTCTCCGGGGCGGGGACCCGGGCGTGGAAGGCGCTAAAGTTGCGCGGCCCTCGGCGCGCTGTTGGGGGCGCCCTCCGCGGCGGGCAGCGCGCCAGGGACCGGCCTCCGCAGCTCTGGGCGCGAGAGGCTACACTTTCCCTTCGCCCCCCGCCCTCGTTTCCTCCCGCGCGGCCGCAGCGGAGATTTCCTCTCGGGGAAACCACGCGGACTCTTCCCGGGGCTCCTCGCCCCGCCCCAGTTCTCCGCCCCCTCCTCTTTGCTGGGGAGCCGGTGCTAGCCCGCGGCGGGGAGGAAGCTCTGGCAGCCTGGGCCAGGAGGTGGCAGGGGGCCGCGGAGCCGCTGGCTACCAACTCGCCCTGCCATGTGACGCCGCCCTCCGCCCAGCGACCCCCCGCGCGCCCCGGGCCCGCGCCCGCGCTCTGTCGCGCCGCGCACCATGCTCCTGCCGGGACACGCGCGCCCACCGCCAGCGCCCCAGCCAGCACAGCATCCCGGCCTCCGCAGGCAGGCAGAGCCTCCCGGGCAGCTCCTGCGACTCTTCTACTGCACCGTCCTGGTTTGCTCCAAAGAGATCGCAGCGCTCACGGACTTCTCCGGTAAGAAGCGACCTCCCTCGCTGTGCACCCCCGGCGCCGCGGGGCGCCCAGGTGAGCCCTCGGTTGGGGGCAGGCGCTCGAGGGGGCAAGGCCGGGTTGGTTTAAAGTTGGAGCGCGCTCAGAGCCAGTTTTCTTGCCTGATAATAGGAGCCCTTAGCATATTCAGTAGCTGCGCATGTGGGATGGTGGCAGGGGAGCCCCCCCCCCCGAGAAGGAAGGGTGGGTAGGGTATTTGGAGTTTTTCCCTCAATGAGTTGACCTCCTCGTCAATTTCCCAGGGTCAGGGACCCGACTCCGATGGATGCGGGTCGGCTTAAAATACCTTAAACTGAGCCCTGTGCCGCGCTCAGCGCTGTTGGAACACGTGTTGTGGTCCACGCTGCACTTGGTTTGCTCTCCGCATAGGCCGGGTGTGCCCCAGCCAGCCTCTCAGGTGCCCACGTAAGGAATCCAGCCCAGAGGACCCTTGACCTGAAGTCTGCGCCGACCGGCACGAGGGAAGCCCAAGGGGATGGGAGGTCTGGTGGAGATGCTGTAAGAAGATGAGTAGAAGCTTACGGAACAGAGAGTAGACTGAGGGGTAGGACTTGACCGCCAAAAGGCACCAGCGTCCCCCACCTCCATCCCCATTGCCTGTCCCCTATCGCCTTAACAAAAAACTAACGACTTCCCCCTCCCAGTAAAGGATGAGGCTTTTCTTTGGGGGGATTGCGACCAAGGCTTCCGCAGCTGATCTCAGATAGTTCTGGCGCTGTAGGTGTGGCGCAGCAAAGTGAGAGAAGTTTCTGGGTTGACGAGGGCTATAGGAGCCGCATTCTTACGTTACGACCGCGCTTGCTTAGAGTAACAACGTCCTTGCCATTGTATCGGACCTGAGTCTCCGTCTGGCGAGGTTGGAGGCCTTTCACCCTTTCCTCGCCCCTGCCCTGCCCAGGAAGCAGCTCTGAATCCTACTCTTCCCCTTCTCCAGCATCTCCTGCCAAGTCCAGGCTTCCCGCATCCCTGCCTGAGGGTCTTTTGCGGTATAATCACGGCAAACAGGAGTCGTTCCTCAGCCCTATTTGTGCAGTAGACTAGTACATGGCAGGGGACACTGGCAAATCAGAAGCTGAGTTGGGTTTCTAGTTTACTTACAGAGAATGTCATTGTTAGCTGAGAGCCCTTGGGTCAGAGTTTCTTTGCTTTGAATATTTAATATCAAGGCAGTGTTTCCACCTAGCAAAGGAAGCCAAGATATGTCTATTTGGCAAGGAAACTGTGGTCCTTAAAATCCAGCACCACGGGATCAGAGCGCCATGGTAAATGTGCTGGGAAACTGCCGAATAGCGAGTGCTATTGACTTTTTTTTTGGTAATAGAACTTTCTGGGCTGCTAGGAGAGTTCTCTCTTTGCTGGTTTAAGCTATGGAAAGCAGTTCTGAGTTCAGCCACCATCAAGCCCTGAATATTGTTAAGGAAAGAACTGAAAGCCAACAAGCCCTTCTTTTGTGACATCATCGTAACTGAACAAATATTGCTTTAGGTAAATCGCGGTGTAACCATTAGATTGTTTTCCTAGATTAAAGACACTTAGAGTTTATTTCTTTAGTGGAGCAGTTGCAGTCCTTGAAGCAGTCTATAGGTTACCACCCAGGTTTGGAATTGTCTGTACGGAGCAACTGTTCCAGAGGGTGAACTTGAGCTCTCAAACAGGGATGCTCTGCTCTGGGAAATGGATGCTTTCATACATGTTTTTCTAAATGACTAAACAATAAAAGGAATTTTCTCCTGCTTTGGATGGGAACCTAAATTTCAGGGTTTAAAACTCCCTGAGCCAGTGTTGGGTCGGCGGTGATATTTCCAGGTGCATCCACGAGGAGTTCCCATGTTTCCTCTGGGCAGCCTTGCTCTTGTGATGTGAAGACCAGGGAGAAAGTGCTCGGGAGCCTTTTGGGAAGAAGAAAAGAAAAATAAGGTTCTCTGAAACCACAGACACACTCAGGTTTAGATCTAAATTCTATCTTGTGTGGAGTCGGGGAAATATTAGAAAAGGCTCGGGGAGAAAGATGAAGTCTTCAAAGTTGATTCATTTGATTTGAAACTTCATGAACCTTTAGGGACCCCGTAACCATGTGACATACGGCATCGAGGAAAACTCCTAAGCTCCGAAGATGACAGTCTGAGGGTTCAGTTGAATGTTTTCGTTGAAGCAGTGCATCCTGATCACGTGACTCCAACACACACCTCCGCCCCTGCCACCCCCCACTGTAGCCTCAAAGCCTGATGCCTGCTTTCCTGGGGACAGGAGGTCCTATTCCTGCACTTGGAGGGGTGTGTAGAAATCAGTGCCTGAAAAAAGACAGTGGACCCTCCCTGTCGGAGCCTGACAGCAATAGCTGAGGACTGGAGAGCACCATTTGACAATGTAGTTACTTGCTTGTTTTTCTAAACAAGGAAACATCAAAAAGCCAGACAGAGGGAGGGTGGAGGGAACTTGGCACCCCCTTCAACCTTCCTGAAGAAGGGGATGGAAGAAGGATGGTGAATCCAGGTGAAAGAAAGTGTCAAAATGAAAGGGGTCCCAGCTATGGTCTGTACAGTACGGGGCCTCCAGGGAGACGAACGGTGCAGAGTTTTGGAAAGTTACTTAAGCCTTTCTCTTCTTTGCAACTCTTCCCTGAGCTCTTTACCGAGGCCGTCAGCTGCTGTAGTTTTCCTGGGTCATTGATTTTTTTGGCCCCAGGGATTCCAGCATCGGATCTCACTCTTAATAAGCCAGAGGCTGCATCGGGGCCTGCGTCTCCCCCTCCGTGCTCATGACTTGTGTAATCACCTCCAAGCCTGCTAGGAAACAGGCTCCCTAAACACCCCCTTCCCTCTCCTCCCTGAAGACGTTGAGATGCTGCCAGCGGCCACTGGAAGGCTATCATCACTGCATTAAAAACACATCCCAGGAAGGCAAGAACAGTTCATGCAGAATCACTGCCTCTGATCCTTAAGCCCGAACTCAAATGTGCTTGGCTTTCATCCATTTTCCTCTGGGATGGTCTTCTGTTCTTTTGACTGCATTCCCAAATTGAGGATTTAGCCTGAGAGGTCCAAACTGATCACTGATTTTTTTTTTTTTTTTAATAGAAATGTCATGTCAGCATCATCTTTGTTCAAAGAACAAGGCAGGATGAGGGCAGAGGGGAGGGAGGGGTGCCATTTTGGTTCCAGCCATAAAACGCTAAGGACCCTCTACATTTGGTCCTGCTTTAAAGCGGGATGTTCCAGTGCGTCCCTGAACTTAGTTTGCCGTGTCCCTCAGGTCTTGTTCATGTTTTTGGTGGTTTACTCTTTGCCGAGAGCAGGCACAGCCTTCTCCATCTGCTCTTCCCTTTCTCCCTCTTCTGTTCTGTTTTGTGTTTTTTCTTTTTTTCCTTTCTTTTCTTTCTTCTCAAAGAAGTTCAAAGTGATGGATGGGCTGATGGGCAGAGAGGGAAGGAAAGGATAGAAAATTCATCCCTTGGATTCCTAGAACACTCTTGACTTTTGACAAAGTCGTCATGACCATATGTTTACATGTTTGGTTTTACCCTAGGACACGTAGTGGTAAATGTGGGAAGCGGAAAGGAAAGGAGGTGAGAAACCAGGGGAGCAGAGCAGCTTTTAAGGCCTTCCTTGTACCCAGATGTCCTCAGACCTCAAAGAAGGGGCACTGCACGAGAGAAGTGGGTCTCTGGGCTGACGTTCTGCCTCCCGCCCCCGGGAATCAGTAGCCCAAGCAAACAAGATGTGGGGCTTGTTATCAGATCATTTGCAGCCCAGCAAATAAGCCCCATCCTAGCTCCTATTTCATTGGTCAGGAATTTCAGAATGTGGAAAAATGGTCATTCAGTTGATCTTGGGGGCTGGGGGGTGGGAACTTGGTCGTGATGGAGTTGTCCATGTAGCAGAGGTTGAACCTTCCTGTTCTGTTCAGAGAGGCAGTGGGTCTCAACCCCGGCTGCACACTAGAACTGCTGGAGTCTAAACAACTGTACGGATGCTCTAGCAGCAACTCAAGGCATCTGATTTAATTGATCTGGGAGATCCAGGCATTGGTCTCTTTTTCAAAGCCCCCAGGCAATTCTAGTGCACAGCCAGAGGTGAGAACCATTGCTCTGGTGTCAGAGGGCAGGGCTGCCTCCTGTCTTTGTGTCAGTTCATCCAGGGGGACACGGGCATGACGGGGTCTCCCTTCACCCCCACCCCGCACCCCAGGGCTCACCACCAGGGAGACCAGGATGTATTTTCCCAGCTCTTAGTTTGCCACTGCATCCCAGCACACACGTATGCACACACTTATACATACATGCACGTGTGCCTATGTGCACACGCACAGCTCTTCTTTTTAATATACCTTGGTCACATCATCCTTTAATTCAGGATTGTCTTCATTTTCAAAACTTTTATGAAGCGAAAAGCCAGCTCGTAACGAAAGAAAAAACAAAGCAAATGTCTGCAGGAGTTGTCCAGCTGTCACAGAAGAAGAGGGATGAAGCGTAAGTGTCTCAAAGGGCTCGTCTGTTTCCATGGAAAGTAACAACGTTTGAAAAGTGTTCTCCCAGCTCTTTCTGTAGCCGAGAAGAGGAGTCTGGGTAAAGGAGTGGTCCTGTTATTAATGGCTTTGGTCTCCCAGGCGCTTTATTGGAAAGGGCAGCCTAGTAGCCATTTCAAGGAAGGAACAGAAAGGAAGGGAGTAAAAGTTAATTGAGCACAGGGTTATCTGATTTCATCCTCATAGCGACACTGTGAGGTGAGTAGTAGTGTCACTTTACCCAGCCTCAGAGAGGTTAAGTGACTTGCCCAAGACCTCCCAGCTAGGAAGCAGAGCAGAGGCAGACCCTAACTCCAGCCCAGGACTGGGGCCAGGCTGGGGGGCTTGGCCCGTGTGGGTGCTGAGTGGGGGACAAAGCCAGAGAAAAAGTGCCACAATTTGCTTAACCTTTCTGTATAGTCCTTGGATTGACCGTGGTGGTTTCAGTTGCCCTCTGAGTAGACTGACCTTTTCCCATTCCTTCCTTCCACATCTTCTCATCACAGTTCATCCGTAGTCGGTACAGGCACAAGGTGATGAGTGGATACAGGAGAAGAATGTTAGAACTTCTGTTCTTTTCTATTTGTTTCTTTTCTATCTTTAAAAAAGAAGTTTTGCTTATAATTAACATAAAGTTGAGGGAGTTCCCTGGCTGTCCAGTGGTTAGGACTTGGTGCTTTCACTGCCGTGGCCCATGTTCAATCCCTGGTCAGGGAACTAAGATCCCATAAGCCATGCCATGTGGCCAAAAACAAAAACTAAAAACAAAAAAAACCCATACAAGTCGACAGTAGAACAGTACGTAATCTCTTTTTTTAAAAATTTATTTTATTGAAGTATAGCTGATTTATAACATAATTTCTAAATGTAATATAGTGGAGAAATGTTCTCAAAATATTTTTACTGATGGGGCTCATGATCTAAAACACTTGGAGGCCACTGGTCTTCTCAGCCATCCTGTCAGCACCTTTAAAATTCTTGAAAAGGCACCGCTTTGGAAATAACATACACTGAAAGAGCACCTGCCCCCATGTGACCCAGCCCCTCCCCTGCCACGCCCACTACCCCAGTTAACAACTGCTGGTAAAATTTAGAGGCAGGATGTGAATCCCGTGACTGTCTTGTCTCAAAAATCCATACTCCTGTCATTCAAGCTAAGTAATGGACGTGGAAGCTGGGGGCGAGGCATTCTGAACTTTTATGATACTTGGCCACTATTTTATTTTATTTTATTTTATTTTTAAAATTTATTTATTTATTTATGGCTGTGTTGGGTCTTCATTGCTGTGCACGAGCTTTCTTTAGTTGTGGTGCGCGGGCTTCTCATTGTCGTGGCTTCCCTTCTCGCGGAGCACGGGCTCTCGGCACGCAGGCTTCAGTAGCTGTGGCACTTGGGCTCAGTAGTTGTGGCTTGCGGGTTCGAGAGCTCAGGCTCAGTATTTGTGGTGCACAGACTTAGTCGCTCCACGGCATGTGAGATCTTCCCAGGCCAGGGCTCGAACCCATGTCCCTTGCATTGGCAGGCGGATTCTTAACCACTGTGCCACCAGGGAAGCCCTCAGCCACTATTTTAATGAGGCTGATGTGTTTGTATCTTTCCGGAAGGAAATAGCTTCCCTGAATAGCATCAGTCCTAGAGTCACCTAGATTTTAGCGATAGAAGGAGACTCTCAGATGGGAGGGTGCCTGACCAAGTGATTCTAATCTGTTTTCTCTGAGCTTCTCTCCTTCCCTGTGGGGTCTCTAATTCTGCTACCCCTTAGCTGGCCCCCATGTGTGCACCATCTCAGTTTAAACTCTGACCCATCGTAAGGGGTATATTCTTTACTTGGTTCCCTTAGCACAAGTAAGAGAAGTTAGCTAAAAATACTATAGCGTATCAAGAACATAAAGCACTGTGTGCCGCACAGCGCTTTAAGAACTTCATGTTCATTAACTCATTTAATCCTCACAATGCTACGAAGGGAATACTGCTATGATAAGTTGAAGAAATAGCATCAAGAGAGGCTAAGTAACTTTTGGGGATTTGAATGCAGGCAGCTTCTCTAATGCTAAAACAAATAAATTACAAGTTGTTTAAAACAGTGCCACTTCTGTAATGTTTATCTCTTAATATACCAGATCCAAAGCTTTAGTGAACTGGAAAATAAAGCTGGGAAAATTATCCAGAATGCCGCAAAAGAGATAAAGACACGGAAAAAAGTTTATAAGACATGGAAAATGGAATGAAGGTTCAACATACAGCTGATCAGTATTCCAGAAAGGGAGAATAGGGAAAATGAGGGAGAGGCAACACTCAAAGAGATAATACCTTAGAGTCAATTTTCAAGAGTTGATGAATGATCCAGATTCAAGCATCTCAAGCAAGATAAATAAAAATAAATTTATGCTTATCGTATTAAAACTACAAAATGCTAAAACAAAGTGACAGTTTTAAAACGATCATAGAGAAAAAAATTTTCATCTATAAAGGCTTGCCCATAACAGTGAGAGCCAGAAGCCAGTCAAATATTTTCCAGGTTCTGGGGAAAAAAAAAACTGTCAGTGCAGAGCTATATACCCAGCTAAACTATCTTCAAGAGTGAGTGTGAAATAAGGGCACGTTTACCACTAATAAATCCTTACTGAAAGAACTACTAAAGAATATACTTCCTGAAGAAGGACACTGAGTCTAGAAGGAAGGCTTGAGATATAAAGAAAAGAAATGATGAGCAAAGAAATGGTATAACTTCTAATGTACTTTACCTATATTTTTTGCTGTCCGCCTGCTTAGAGAGTGTCATTTCCTTGCCTTGATAGAGATGTTCTCTAAGATATCTTGTCCTTTTGGCAGCTAAAATCAAGAGATAGCTTTTTGACCCAGTTGAACTCTTCCACTGACTTATGACTTTCATCCTGAGGGTACCCAGTACTCCTTACCAGGTGGGCATCAGTTCCCTTGTGAGTACACAGTGGAAGGTCTGTATGAAAGAACAAGAAATGTTCTCAGGTCTTTCAGGTATCAGATGCTGTGCTAGGTATCATATAGGCCTACTCTAAAGAGTCAGTTCTGTCCTGAGAAAGCTTCTTTCTCAGTGGTTTCATAGTCACACAGATAACAAGCAGTTTGAGGGATGAAGGATAGATTTGGCAGGTCACATTCTCAAAATGGTACCCAAAGCACAGAGCCTGGAATTGAGGGTTTAGTAGTGTATCCATAGACCTACCAGATGACACTGCCCGTGTATAGGTTTTACATTTTCACACCTGCATTTCAGGACACCTGTATCACTTGCTCACTCAGGCTCCTGGAGATGAATTTCTCCTGCATTAACCAGTTAGGGAATGAAGCGATGCTTGGGGTCAGTTTCGACCTGAGAGTCAAGTTTTCTATACACAGAGAAGCAGGCAACATTAAAATTCAAAACTCAGGCCACTGACTCTGAAATGTATGTTTGCAAACTGTCTGATTTCATGTCTGCCTCAGATGTCCCATGAATACAAATCACCTCATTTGGGGTTGGAGGAGCAGGGAGGAAGAAACCTAAGAATGATCTCCAAAACAAATCTTTAATTCGGATGAGGATAATAGAATGTAATCCCATTTCAAGTCTGTCAGCATTCCTTTGATGATTACAAATGAGTCCCTTTTCCCCTGCAATGTGGGGGAATAATCTGGATAAAATAACCCTTTTTGTCTGTGAGGGCCTGAGCGATGCCTCCTCATGACAGCTTTCAGAGTAGTGTTTCAGAGTCTGAGAAGGGCGCTCTGCTACCAAGTCCTTCCCTTTCTACTCTTGACTTAGAAGATTTTTCCCTCTTTTCATGTTTGGCGGCTTCCGAAGGTCTCAGGCTTAGCAATCATAAATCAATCGTAGTACTGTACTCTGGAACGAGAGAGACCTGAGTCACGGAGCCCTTTCTCTTCTCTGTTTGTGCAGCGGGAGACAGGTGGAGATGAGAACGCACGATCTTATCTAGAAGGCCAATTTGTACAGCTTTTGAGGGATACACGTCAAGGAGTGCCTGCAATTATAGTCTCCTTTCTATTAAAAAAATGTACACTGACTCACGTTCAGGCTCACACACCTCTTTTCTGTCCATTTGATGGTGAAATTAAGGGACGGTCGTTTTTAAACACCTTCTTCTATTTTGGGAGGCCTAAACACACCTTCCAAAGCTAACAATGCCAAATGCTTTGTGGACAAGTCAGATCGGATATAAAGACTCAGGTGCCATCTGCAGCCTCAGCATGAAAAGGGGCCTCAAGGCCCCGGTGCTGCAGGACCTGCTGTGTGGAGTCTGTCCTTCAGGCTGTGGAGAATTCTACAGAGCAGAGCCTGTGGTCTTCTCTGTTTTGCCTCTTTAAACCTCAGTTTAAGTGTGAAGGTCCCTTTCTTCTGATTTACTTTTTTTTTTTTTTTTTTTTTAAGCAAAGGGCTCCAAGACTTTTGTCCCCAGGATTATGTGTAAACAGTGTTATGGTTCTCTAAAGCCATAAACCAGTGCTTTGAGGAAAAAGGTCTCCTCTTGTCGCAGACTTCTGCGTTTCTTTCTAGCTCTTCAAGGCAGGTTATTTGGGTTGTCAGTCTTCACCAAGAATGCCATGTGGTCCTTATAGTAGATGGCTGTCTTCACTCAAGGAGAATTTAGCTTGTCCTAATGTTTAATCTAAACCAGTGATTCTCAATGCTTAGTGAAATAAGACAGAGAAAGACAAATGCTATATGATATTTACTTATACATGGAATCTAAAAAATAATACACATGAACGTATATACAAAACAGAAACAGACTCACAGACTTAGAAAACAAACTAATGGTTACCAAAGAGCAGAGGGAAGCGGGGGAGGGATAAGTTAGGGGCATGGGATTAATAGATGCAAACTACTATACATAAAATAGATAAGCAACAGTTACTGTATAGCACTGGGAATTATACCCATTATCTTGTAATAAGTTGTAATGGATTCTAGTCGGCAAAAATACTGAAGCACCGTGCTGCACACCTGAAGCTAACACAATACTGTACATCAGCTATATCTCAGTAAAAAAAGAAAGAAGCCAGTGATTCGCAACCCAGGGAGACTTTGTCCCCCCAGGAATATTTGGCAATGTCTGGAGGCCGTTTGATTCTTCACAACTAGGGGTGCTATTGGCATCTAGTGAGTAGAAGCCGGGGTGCTGCTAAACGTCCTACAAGGCACAGGACAGCCACTACAGCAGGGAATGATCAGGTCCTCAGTCCTCATGCTGAGGTTGAGGAATGCTGGGTCCGACAAGACAACATGCCATGGCTTTATGTTCTACAAGTTTGGAATCTCAAAAAGGTGGGAACATTTTTTCAAAACCAAAGTTGAGTCTGGAAAACCTAGAGGTGGCTCCACGACGCTCTTTTCAAGGCCAGCTCGCCTCCTGCAGCCACCCAAAAGTGTTCAGTTCCTCAAAGCCAAGGACGTGGCAATCCAGGCACTGCTCTCATCCAGGTTTTTCTTCAGGCTCCCCTCAGCCCCAGCTTCCTCTCTGGAACTTGCCTGTGTCTTTGGCCCTTTTGTCCTCATTTCAAGCTCAAATACTAGCCATCGTTAACGTCACTCTAAAATAGCCCTCTGGACGCAGAGGTGTTTAGACTTGAAGTCGCTTGCTCGCTCGCAGTGCGAGGATGTGTTTGCAACACCTCTCAATTATTTCACAACTTCACTGAAACAATCCTAGGCGCGGGGCAGGATGGGGGGGCAATTCGATTTGAATTTTTAAAAGGAAGAGAGCAAGCCTTGAAAACCATGCTCAGATCTGCTTTTCCCTGGCTCCTCTCACTGCCTCCCCCTACTTTCCTCCTCCTCTGTTCCTGCTTCCCTTCTTCCTGCACCCTGTCTAACCGCCCCCCACCTCTGCATCCACAGACTGACAGCACATATACCCGCTGACATTTCTGTGCAACGTTGTGTCCCCATCTGTGCCGCCTGTTATATACTCTGTAAAGAGACCTGTTCAGAGATGGTTCTAAGAGTGTTAATTGCATGGATGAATCATCTATTACTATTTCAGTGCAACCCTGCCCACCCCTCTGTGCTGAATGTTATCACCTTATCAGGCCACATTTGAAGCTTCTGTGGTCATGGGACCGGGCATCATTGTAGGGACCACACTGAGTAGAAGGAGAATCAAACAGATTCCTCTGAAATGATAGCTACAACCCCTGCCCAGAGGCCACCAGACCGGCGGACAGCCAACCACTGTCAGAGCTTGCCTTTCTCTGTCACCCTTCTTTCAAACAGGTTGCAACACTAATTAAAATATTTCTTTCTTTCTGCCAAACACAGAGAAAATATAGTATTGTTTCCAAAAGAGCAGGCAGAGGCACCAGCAGGAATGGGTGTGCAATATTTGTAAAGTTTCGTGACTCAGTAACTCTGAATCTCCAAGCATTTTAAGAGCTTTGTCCAAAAAAAGGTCTATTGTGTGGCTTTTGGCACTGAAGAAAATAGCAGGCCTGTCAGAACTCTGTTTCAGATTTAATTTTAAAGTGGGTGATGTAAGAATGCCGTCCAATGGGAGGGCTTTGCTGCTGCTTCTCATTTCCGCCCATTTTGGTGTGACAGAACTTGAGTGTTCAGAATCCGTTTATATGAAGAAATTGAAGCATCTTCCCTTGACACCATGTTGATAAAAAGGCACCACATCCCTAAGCAAAGTACAGTATGTCTTTAAAATGAATATGACTTCCTGCAATAAAAGTAAAAACATATTTGACTGTATATGTCTATTTGATTATTTGACTGTCTGTGTGTATATATATTTATGCATATATACAGAGCATCTTCTTGCCAGATCTTCTCTTTTTCTCAATACACTTTTTAAAAATTATAACTTTTTTCTTTTTTAATTGAAGTATAGTTGATTTACACTGTTTCAGGTGTACAGCAAAATGATTCAGTTATGTATATATATGTATATATGTGTGTGTGTGTATATATATATATATATTCTTTTTCAGATTCTTTTCCATTATAGGTTATTACAAGATATTGAATATAGTTCCCTGTGCTATACAGTAGGTCCTTGTTGTTTATCTATTTTATATGTAGTAGTGTGTATCTGTTCATCCCAAATTCCCAATTTATCCCTCCCCTTCCCTTTCCCCTTTGGTAACCATAAGTTTTTTTCTGTGTCTGTGAGTCTCTGTTTTAACAATACACTTTTGAAAATGTAGACCTAGAGACATTATTGATTTCCCCAAATGCTCCAAGCATTTGTTATTTACTTCCGGATACAGATGTTATAAAAATAAGCAGAAAAAAACATTTTATGAAGATGCTCTTTCCTAGTTGTTTTCTTCCCAGGATATTAAATAGTGAACAGTGATTTTTTTCATCATATAGACATGTTAATATAGAGTACACGTTTATCCTCGATGTCTCTGTGTTAATAAAGATTATATACTGTGTTTTTAAACAAAGAACCAAGGGATTCTATTCAACCGTTGGATTCAGCTGAACCAGGTTGTAAGCTTCTAGGCTGGGAAAATTTCTCACAATGTTACCAAGCATCAGTCCATGTTATGGGAGTGACTTTCCCTGCTTCCAACGCCACTGGTCCTCAGCAAAACAGACTCTATTTCCTTCTTCCTGGTTTCTAGAAAACTCCCTTAAAGACCTGGACAGTCACTGAATTTAAGGTTTTTTTTTTTTATATATATATAATGGGAAATTTAACATGTAGACCCCATACGCAACATGGATCGCCCCAGGCTGGGTCCAAAATAAAATCAGACCATGGACAAGATCAGTCCTGGGAAACTGAACACAGATAAACCCACCATGACTCTCCACAGCCCCAGGTTGTTACTGTGAGGAAGGTCTGGCCAAAGGGAATGTCTTAGTTATTTGCTCCTTTGTGTGTAGCTAAACGCGTGTGTGCGTGTGTGCACACGCACACGCACAAGTGAGGGGCCTTTCATCCTCAGAATGCAGTCAGACAGTGACATGTGAACCAAACTCAAACTACAGTCTTCCATGGAACCTTCTGGAACTTTCTGGAATGTGACTTGCTACTGCCTCAGGGTCTTTCATGAGAGTCTGCACCATTCATCTTCATTACCCACTTATGTATTCTCTTTCTTTGGCAAGGTAAATTATTAGGTGGAGTATACACAGTCTGATATACTGAGGGTCTTATGTTAAGAATGTCAGATGTTTGTGATTCAGTCTCACAGACTGGGTTAAAATTGCAGGGCTAAGTACTAGTTTTAAATTACATCATCATCATCATTATTATTCCAGCAAGCTGTGAGGTATGGACTTTACCTGACCATATCTGCACTTCCGCTGGCTTTGGGGAAGAGTGAATTTGCTGGAATCACCGAAGCCTGAGAACCAGGGGAAAGGGTTAAGCTTTTCTCACTGCAGGGCATTCGGGGCCCAGGGCTGATGCCATTGCATACTAAATCCTTCCTTGATTGGATTTTAATACAATTATCACCAAGGAATGAAGTCACGAAAGGATAATATGCAGACTTCAGAAACAGAGCTGTCCAATAGAAATATGACGTCATCCATGTAGGTAATATTAAATATCCCAGTAGCCACATTAGAAAAAGTTAAAGAGGTGAAATGAATTTCCATAGGAAATTTTATTTAACCCAATGTACCCAAAGTATCATTTCCACCCTAATAAGTATTTTTAAAATTATTAATGAGAGAGTTTATGTTCTTTTTTGCTTATGAAGACTTGGAAATGCTGTTATGTAATTTACCCTTACAGCACATCTCAGTTCAGACTGGCTGCATCTCAAGGCCCCAGTAGCCACGTGTGGCCCGGGGCCGCCGTACTGAGCAGCGCAGTGGTACGAAAGGGCACGAAAGTCTATAGATGTCTAGAGCTGGGCAGAGTTGAGGTAGGGGATCAGCGCGGAGCCTCAGGCCTCAGCTCTTGGTGAGGGCATCTTCTTCTCACAGAGCCCCCGTCAGGCTGCCTCGTGAAGGGGCCAGTGCCAGCTGCCCCAGTTCCTCCCTGGGAGCTTGGCCTCCCCAGCTTGCCTCCTTGCCGCGTGGAGGAGGATTGGTGTCCTCATGCTTGCTCCAAGCCCTTTCCCGAGAACCCTCCTAGATTTCTGTCCTTGGATGGGGAGAGGGCTGCCGGGAGTCACCAAACTCTCACAGAACCTTCCAGCAATACCAGAAATTGATCAGCCCTACTCGCCTTAATCCCTTTCTGCCACGTGGACATCACAAGGATTTCAGGCTGTCATCCTGTGCAAACCCACCACGGGGCATCGGGGCTCAGTGGTGCAAGAGTTTTTGAACTGTGCATCCTCCTACTGGAAAGCTTATTTCTCCCAGAGGCTGCTCTTGGTTAACCTTAGCCCACAGCGGAGAGAACACAGGCTGGGTACCAGTAAGGGATCTGCCAGGATGTCTCCCAGCTTATTAGAGGCAGGACCAAGATTGGACTCAGGACTCTGCTCCTGTTCGGAGTCACTGTGCTGCCCGCAGGATCAGCTCTCAAAAGGAACAGATGAGGGCTTCCCTGGTGGCGCAGTGGTTAAGAGTCCACCTGCCGATGCAGGGGACACGGGTTCGTGCTCTGGTCCGGGAAGATCCCACATGCCGCGGAGCGGCTGGGCCCGTGAGCCATGGCCGCTGGGCCTGCGCGTCCGGAGCCTGTGCTCCGCAACGGGAGAGGCCACAGCAGTGAGAGGCCTGCGTACTGCAAAAAAAAAAAAAAAAAGGAGCAGACGTGAGGGGTTCAGAAAGACCCCAGCCCAGAGCTCTCCCCTTCCCTGATAATACCACGGGCTGACCTGGCTGTTTATTATTCCTCTGGGCTCACGCTAGAATCACTTTGGGGGTGCATTCAAATATACTGATGTCTGGAGCTCCTCCCCAGGCTAATTGAATTGGAATCTCTGGGCTGGGGCCTGGACATTGATATTTTTAAATCTCCCGAGGTGGTTCTGACATTCAGTCAAGGTTGGCACTTGCTGGAAAGCATTGCACACTTTTAAATCTGTCCATATATTTATTATTATTTTTCCAGACACAGAAAATTTATAATACTAGTCCAAAGTCTTCCTTTATACTCTTCACCCAGATTCCTTAAACGTTTCCATTTTATCACATTCGACTTATTCTTTTTTTTTTTTTTTTTTTTTTTGCGGTACGCGGGCCTCTCACTGTTGTGGCCTCTCCCGTCGCGGAGCACAGGCTCCGGACGCGCAGGCTCAGCGGCCATGACTCGCGGGCCCAGCTGCTCCGCGGCATGTGGGATCTTCCCAGACCGGGGCACGAACCCGCGTCCCCTGCATCGGCAGGCGGACTCTCAACCACTGCGCCACCAGGGAAGCCCGGCCTTATTCTTTTCTAAGTTGCAAGTAAGACGTCCTTTACTCCCAAGTACTCCCATGTGTTCCTTAAGAACAAGGAAGGACAGTCTCTTACATAACCAAGAACAATGATCAAAATCAGGAAATGAACCTGCCACAATACTGTTTTCTAATCTACAGACCTCATTCAGATTTCACCAGTTGTCCCAGTAATGTGCTTTAGAGCGAAAGAAAACCTCAGCTCATGCAGTATTTTCAGTTGTCATGTCTCTTTAGTCTCCTTGCAACCTAGAATGGCTCCCAGTCTGTATCTTTCATGACGTTGGCATTTTCGAAGATTATGAGATGGTCATTTTATAGCCTGTCCCTTAGTTTGGATTTGTCTGATGTTTTATTCTTACGCATTTGGGCAGGACGTTGCAGCAGTGAAGCTGTGTTCTTTTCTGTGCGTTGCATGGGGAGGAATGGGATGTCGGTCACCCCGTTACTCTGAAGTGACTTTGATGTTTGGTGAAGGTCTCTTTTGGATGACAGATGCCATCATCAGCCATCCTCACACAAACTGAGTCACTGTAGGTAGCAGTATATCTAGCAAAGCCGTTAGGGTCTTGAACTCGGGAGAAGCAAGTCTTAAAGCAGAAGAGGGGAAAGAATAAAAAGGTTCTGGAACCTGGAGCTTTGGCAAGGGGAACTGGTCCAGGAAAGGCACTGCCAATGTTGCTCCTGGCGTTGGGATGAAGTGACAGGACAGCATTTGTCCTGGAAGGGGCTTCGGATTAGGGAGAGGGGCAAGAAGAGAGACTGCTTACGTGTGGCTTTGGTGAGGACTGAAATGTTCCTTTTTAATCCTCCATCTAAATCAGAGCAACTCACCCTTTCTAAGCTTTGGTGCGCCTCGCAGCTCCATCAGTAATGGAGATCGACAGCTTCCAGTTTTAGCCCCAGATATGATTCCTGTTAAGATCATGACCAGCTTGCCACTTCCTGTTTATTATCTGTTGCATATCTTCAGATCAGATGTGGTTTTTACCACTTCAAAGAGCGCTAGAACTTCAACGGATGGAATGCATCCGTTTTGCTTCTGGCTCAGAAGACCTTCTTATTCCACAGACGAAGCCTATTACTTGTTTTAATAAACTATCAGAACTTGGTTTTCCTTGTGTGTGCATGTAGGGGACAGTGTATGGACTGAGGTGGAATAGGAGATGGTGTTTATTTCTGTCCATCTGGTATACCAGGCCTCCCGAGGGCCCCTGAGTAGCAAGCAGTTTCCCTCCTGCACCGCTGTCGGTATTTCTGCTCATGGCTGTCTTTGGCTCATTCTAAGAATGTGTCATTCCCTCTTCTTTGTTCCCTCTCCTTACTTCATATATTTACCTTCACCTGGGCTGTTGGAGAAACGTCACCTTGTCATGGAGATAGTGGCCACAACAAATTTAAGTTCCCCAAACTCACGCTGTCCCTCGGTCACTTCCTCATACCGCTGAGCCAAACAACAACTAATGGGGGTAATAATGATAAAGATGAATGTTTATGCACAGCTGACTCTGGATGTTCCCCCCACAAAAGATATTGGAGTCTTAACCTGGTACCTGTGACCTTATTTGGAGATAGAGTCAATATAGAAGTAATCAAGTTAAGATGAGGTTATTACAGTGGCCCCTAATCCAATATGACTGGTGTCCTTCAAAAAAGGGGAAATTTGGACACAGAGAGACCCACAGGGAGAAGACCACGTGAAGAGTACAGTTATGCTGCCACAAGTCAAGGAACTGCCGTAGCTAGGGGAGAGGCCTGGAACACAGCCTTCCCCAGAGCCTTCGGAGGGAGCGTGACCCTGTCGACACCTTGATTTTGGATCTCCGGCCTCCAGAACTGTGAGGCAATATATTTCTGTGCTTCTAAGGCACCGAATTTGTGGTACCTTGTTACAGAAGCCACAGGAAATTAATACAGCAGAGTTCTGAGCACCATGCGTATAATAGCTCAGTTAATCTTGACAACGGTCCCCTGAGATAAGAGTTATTATCGTTACCTTCATTTTATAGATGCCTGGCTGAGGCTCAGAGGGGTCGGGCCGTTTGCTCAAGGTCCCTTGAGCTGATAAAACCCCGCTTTACTCAACCCTGTAATATCCACCTCTGGCCGTCATCTTACGTCTCACCTCTCCTTCACAGCCGCCCTGTGCCTCTTCCTCCCTCCCGTCCTCCTTCCCTCTCGGTCTCCTCTAAGGGGCCTTCTCTGTTGTTCTGCCTCTTGAAGGCGTCCCTGCCCTCGGCTCTTCCCACACTAGCCGTTCTCTCAAGTCACTTGTGTGCCGATCGCTTCCTGGTTTCCCTCCTCCCAGGTCCCTCTCTGGAGCTTCTGACTCTGGACACTCCGCTGGGATGCCCCACGGGCACTCAGAACAGAGTCACAAACCCTGCTTTTGATGCTCGATTTCCCAAGAGGACAGCATCACCAGTTCAAAACCTGGGAGGCATCCCTAAGTCTCACTTGTCCCTGTGCCCCTCATCCCCATCCCCCATTCCCACCGATTCTAGGGCTAAATCACTGTCACTTCAGTCTGGACCCAGCTGCATAATCAGGACCCAGATGCCAAATGAAAATAGGGACCCCCTTGTTCAAAAATCAGGGGGAAAGAGCTGTTTAAGGCACTAAAATACGAAGTTTTCTTGTCACACTGGTTTTTATTTGCTCTTCAATGTTCTAAGAGAAAAAAAATGGACACTTTAAACTATTAGCATGACTTTTATTGATCATCTTCATATTAGGCTATGCTAGTTTTAAATACAAATACAAGAGCGTTGAGCGGGTACATGGCATTACTGAAACGATACATTCTTATTTTGTGTATATACTGCCCATTCTGCTACTGCTCTCTACCTTGTCTCTTACTGATGTGTAAGGAATGATGGAAAGGAAGAGAAGCTGTGGGTTCCTCTGTCTTTCCCTTTCCTTCTGTGTCGTCATTTTCAGCATACGTATCTGGCTAATGTAAACACAAGTAAAAAAAAGATAACGGTGGGTTTCTTGGTTGTCCCTATTTCTTACAATGCCCTTGCCATCCTTCCTCATTCAAAGCAGATTCCTATTCTAACAGAGAGTGTGGCCTCTCAGTGCTGTCAGCATCTCTGCTTCCCCAGTTGGAGATGTAACACGCTTTCCTGATGCTCACTTTGAGTTTTGCTGGTCAGATCGCACTTCCGCCAGAATTCTGTGCTCGGGGCATGTCAAACACTGCGTGGCAACCTGGTGGGAAACAACAGTGGAAACCTAGGTTATGGGGTCTCCTCTGCTCGAGCACATGCCCCGTTGGCCTATGGGGCTTCGTTTACAAAACACAAGTTCAAAGATTCAATTATTAAAGTTTCAAGGTGGTCACAGCAGAGCATTAAACCAAGAGCTGGGCTCTTCTGAGCGTGGGGCTGGCTCTGTGCACCAGCGCGGGGCATAGACCCACGAGGTCGACTCTTGATCTCCATCCCTCCCTCCCCATCCCTCTGCCCCTGTCTTAGCTCAAGCCTTCATCCTTGCCCCCCAGAGGACTGCAGCCACCCTAATCTCTTCATAGGTCTCTGCAGTCCATCTAACACAGGCCCCTGGATTCAGGATTTCTCGGAATTGCCAATCTGACCAGCATCACTTGCCTGCCTTCGAGCCTGCAGTGGCTCCCATCTGACTTCAGGTTAAATGCAAACTCCGTGGGAAGACCTCGCTAACTTCGTCAGCCTTCCCTCCTGACTTCACACCCGGTGCCCTGGCCACGCCGAACGTCTAGCTCCCTTTGAGCCTTTGCACATCTGCCCCTGCTGCCTGAGGTTCATTTTCACCTGGTTACCTCCTGCTCTTTCTTCAGGCATCACCTCCCATCTGGAAGCCCTCCTGGCCACCTCCTCAGGTGGGTCAGATGTCTCTTGTTATTGCACCCTGCCCACCAGACACCCACTGTGCTCCTCTACCACAGCATTTAAAATCACTCAGCATAATACTATGACAAGGAGTAGAGAGAGAAGTGGTGAGCAGTTCCTCCTTTATTCGGCATCCTGGACTCAGGCAGGGGTAATGAGGGGCCCTTGAACCTGGAGTAGAGACCCAGGCCCAGAGTCGGAGCAGGGACTCACCCTGGCCCCCATCACCAGTGGGGCGTGAGATCTTTTGTGCCGCCGAAAGTGGAATACTTCCCTGACATCACAGCAGGCTGTCGTGGGTATCATCGTGAGCTAGGAGATGACAAGGCTTTTGTGAAAGGTTGAACATTTTATAAAAAGGAAGAATGAATACTTATATATATATTTTGAAGCAAAGACCGAGTTCTGCCACATGGAGACTTGTTCTGAAGGCAGTCCCAGTTCTGCATGTTTGAATTACCTACAAAGGCTAGCGCTTTTGTGGCTGTGTAAATCCCACTCTATCCTTAATATAGAAATACACTGGGTCCTCATTATTCGAGGTGGTATGTTCTGTCGAGTCCTGCTGTATAGCACTGAATTCGCAAATATTGAGACATTGTTCCTATGAGAATGCACAGCCTAATTTTATACATGTTTCTGCTTAATGACACCTTATTTTATAAAAATTTTTATTGGAGTATAGTTGACTTACAATGTTGCATTAGTTTCAGGTGTACAGCAAAGTGAATCAGTTATACATATACATAGATCCACTCTTTTTAGTTTCTTTTCCCATGTAGGCCATTACAGAGTATTGAGAAGAGTTCCCTGTGCTATACAGTAGGTCCTTATTAGTTATCTATTTTATATATATTAGCGTGTATATGTCGATCCCAGTCTCCCGATTTATCCCTCCCCTCCCTTACCCCGTGGTAACCATAAGTTTGTTTTCTACATCTGTGACTCTGTTTTGTAGATAAGTTCATTTGTACACTTTTTTTAGATTCCACATATAAGCGATATCATATATTTGTCTTTCTCTGACTTCGTTCTGTATGACAATTTCTAGGTCCATCCATGTTACTGCAAATGGCATTATTTTGGTCTTTTTCATGGCTGAGTAATATTCCATTGAATGCATGTACCACATCTTCTTTATCCATTCCTCTATTGATGGGCATTCAGGTTGCTTCCATGAAAGACACCTTATTTAATACCCATCGTTGATTCATTAATGTTGAACTCACGGCCAACAGCACTGTGATTCGTGCCTGGACACAGCCCCTCTAACACGTGTATTTTCTCCGTAAGGCCCATCCCAGCTTCTTGCGCTTGAGAACGTGAGACAGTTGTGCACCACCGTGCTTGGGGCTGTTCGACACAGCAGAATCACCAGCACAAAGCACAAAAATGTGACAAACCTGGCACTAGGTAGACTATGAAAAGGACCCACGTTTATCGTATGAGAGCTGAAACCAGAAGGCAGAGCGTCACCTGGTTCCACTACGGCTGGGACCACGCACACTGGGTGACTCAAATTTTCCCAAGAATGGCTAGGAAAGCCCTGGGAGGATTGATTTTGGGGGTGTCCAATAAATATTAGTAGGCGAGTTTGCAAAAAACATTGCAAATTATCATGAGGGTCAGCTGTATATACCACTGAACCAGGGTTGGATTTTCCTCTACTTAGCCATCCAGAAGATGGCCAGAAGCCAGTTGGTAGAATAAGACTCCAGCACGGTGATGAATAAAGTAGACATGACGGGATGTAATCGCTCAACTGTCACCCAAACAGTTGTGTATAAAAGAAGGCAACAGACCCAGAATAGCAAGTGTAAGCTGAGGGCCGTCAGAAGGAACAGGTGTCAGCCAGGGAAGGATACAGAAAAGTAAATAAAGAGCTCATAGGAGAATGAAGAAAGCGTGGGTCCCTGGGGCCATTGAGTGAAGCTGAGTCCACTGGAGAAGGTTTACACCAGGGGCCAGCATGCCAGGGACTCAATTAAGGATGAATATAATGATTAAGGCCAGGCCGGCCTGATTACCCTGCGGGCGCCCGTATTTCTTTACATTCGCCAGCCTCCCCTGTTTCTGCAAAATACAAAAGAAGAAATGCTGCTACTTCCCCTAATTCTAAGGTGAAACCAAAGACGGGGGCAGCGAAATGACCTGCCCAAAATCCTGTTAAACCCACGAAGAGGCTGTAACAGATACAGTAGGTCACCTGGCCTGTTCAGCACAGCCTCTTGGATACGAAGTTTACACCTGTTGCACGTTTTAGAAACTTCCCTGCTCTGCTTTTGTTAACTGCCTAGGGAACAAAGCCTGTTTAGTCAAGAGTACAGCAAATCCTGCCCCTAAATCCAATCATTTTAACCTTCCAAATAGCTTTCTGAGGTTTACAGCGCTGCTCACCAGTCGTCATCTTTAAGGAAAGAGTTTTATTATTATGAGTAGTGAAATCACTGTATAATTTTCCAGTTAACTGAATAAAGCTCAAAATGCACGCCCTGAAGTCTTTCTACTGTGAGCGCATCAAGCCACCTTGATCGTCCTACACATCCCGAGCGTGGGCTGTCGGGGAAATGAACAGTCTGGAGTTGAAAGGCTGTTTCAGGGGCTCCTTGGAGAGGCAGCACCTCTCTGCCCCCACATCCATGTGTTGGGCTGTGTCGGGCCCTCTGGTTGGTCGGCTTCCCTGAGTGTTTCTGAGAGCCTTTTGTTGTACGTGGGGATCGAGCCACTAATTTGGCCAATTCCGAGGCAGGAAAGATCAAGTGTAGATTTCACATCTGAGCTTTAAGTGCGGATTAAAAGTTGCATTAAGTTATCAAATGCACCTCCATCCTGCCTTAATCGCCAAGGGGCTCTGTAGTTTGGGGGTGACTCTGCATCCCAAAGAAAAGAAAAAGTACTCCGTGTAAAGGCTTCGGGCAAATGGGGATTGATCCAGTTACTTTTAAACAGCTCTAATCCAGATGGTGTCGGCTGAATAACTTTCTGGGGTGGGTACCTGATTACCGAATAAGGTGTTCATTTTTATAGGATGTGAAATCTTTGGTTGAAAGGGCACAAAGGAGCTCCTACCAGACTGTTCAGACATAAAATAGTGTCATCGTACGGTTGTAATTCAAGTCCAACGCAGTTCATTTAGAATAATTTGTAATCAGTTGATTCATATCTTCCTCTCTCTCTTTCTCTCTGTATATGTTTATATACATATGCTCGTATATATATAATACATGTATGTATGTACATATATATACACTATAGTATTGTGTTGTAAATGGTGGAGAAAGTCCTCCTCTTGGGCTCTTTAAGGATCACACCAACACAGCATGCTGGAAATTACACTCAGAGAGGCATGTGAAATTAAAGGATTGATTGTACTCACAGGTCCTATAGGAGGGAGGCGTGGCACACCACACAGGGTGCCACATGGGAGAAGCACCCAGGGAGCAGCTCAGCCAATCAGGTAGGGAGCCGAGAAAGAGAGAGGACCCATGGGCAAGTACCTTTACTGGGGGTCAGGGTGGAGTACGTAGCAGAAGTCATGAGGGGTTTTATTGGTGTGTTTGAATGTCACTGGGTCATACGGGAGCACGTGGCAGGGACCAGCCTTATCACACCAGTGCAACTGATTGCCTGGGCGGGCTGCTCACAGCCTGTTTGTGGGGATGTTGAGGCATTAGGAATATAGGTTTAAAAAACTGACAGTACCGGGGGCTTCCCTGGTGGCGCAGTGGTTAGGAATCTGCCTGCCAATGTAGGGGACATGGGTTCAAGCCCTGGTCCGGGAAGAACCGGGAGCAACTAAGCTGGTGCGCCACAACTACTGAGCCTGAGCTCTAGAGCCTGCGAGCCGCAACTACTGAGCCCGTGCGCCACAGATACTGAAGCCCTCACACCTAGAGCCCGTGCTCCGCAACAAGAGAAGCCACTGCAATGAGAAGCCCACGCACCACAACGAAGAGTAGCCCCCGCTCGCTGCAACCAGAGAAAGCCCACACACAGCAATGAAGACCCAACGCAGCCAAAAATAAAAACTAAACAATAAATTTATAAAAAGAAAAAATTGACAGTACAATTCCCTAGCAAGATCTATAAGTACTGGGCGACGTTGGTGCCATGAGGGTTAATCAGAATCTACCACTCACCCATTCACGTCTGGTCTGCCCTTTCTCTGCCAGTCTTACTCATTTAAAAACTATTCATTGCCTTCCTACTATATGTCAGACTCTTTCTAGGTTCTGGGGATAGAGCAATAAATAAAACAACATCCCTGCTTGTATTCAGAAGAGGAGAAACTGACAGTATCTCTGTGTAGTGAAATACAGCAGAATCAGGGGTAGTGGGGCAGGAAGTGCATGTTTCTCAGAGCAGCTAGGGAAAGCCTGTCTGATAAGGTTACATTTGAACAAAGGTCAGGACGAAAGGAGGGAGGGAGAAAGTAGACACTCGAAGGAAGAAGCTTTCTGGTGAACAGAACAGCCAAAGCAAAGGTCCTGAGGTGAGAGTATGTGTGGCTTTTTTTTTTTTAATGAATTAATTAATTTATTTTTGGCTGCATTGGGTCTTCATCATTGGGTCTTCGCTGCTGTGCTCGGGCTTTCTCTAGTTGCACCAAGTGGGGGCTACTCTTTGTTGCGGTGCGCGGGCTTCTCATTGCGGTGGCTTCTCTTGTTGTGGAGCATGGGTCTAGGCATGCGGGCTTCAGTAGTTGTGGCACACAGGCTCAGTAGTTGTGGCTCGTGAGCTCTAGAGCACCGGTGCAGTAGTTGTGGCACGCGGGCTTAGTTGCTCCATGGCATGTGGGATCTTCCCAGACCAGGGCTCGAACCCGTGTCCCCTGCATTGGCAGGCGGATTCTTAACCACTGCGCCACCAGGGAAGTCCCTGTGTGGCGTTTTTGAGAAACAAGATCACTGTGGCTGGAGCTGAGGAGGAGAGTTATAAGGATGAGGTCAGGTAGGTAGCGGAAGGGGGCTTGATCTCACACAGACTTCAGATTTTTTTGTTTGAATGAGTCGAAAGCCAAATAATGGATTGACACGTGTAAACAAATGCTTAGACAGGCACAAGGATCTGACCCATACGTGTAAATACACACCTGGTCATCCACACAGAAAAATCCGCTTAATATATATGAATATGTAGGGGAAAGTACGGGGTTTGGTGAATCAGAGGGTCAGTGTGCAGAAAGGGAAAAGAAGGAGATGTTGGGAGAAAAACTAACGAGATAAGAGATCATTGACTAAGCGATTGTCAGGAACCAGAGTTAAACACAAGAATTCAAAGCCCGGGGGAAGTGGAAAAATGGGACCTGGGTGCCATGTGGCACTCATGAAAGATGAAAAAATGTTCATTCCTTAGGCAGAAAAGTCACAGAGAAGAACCGGGCGGCTGTCACTTTTCTTGTCAAATGTTAGCAGCCAACTTCCAGGGTTATTTTTTCCATGATTGTTGATCAGAAATTTGAAAGTATTTTAATCACATACACTTTGGGGTTCCTTTAAATGCTCTTGAAACAATGGCAGGCATGGAAAATGTTGCAGGTTTTGTGCCTTCAGCAATAGTATTTTTATTTGGCTTTAAGAAAATCAAGCAGCTTTATTGACAAAGAGCATAGCTTGAGTTTGTTGAGAAAAACGGGTCAGAGACTGGATTTTTGGAATTTGTAGGTTCAAAAGTAACGTATCAGAAGCCAGCAAACTTTTCCAAATTTGCACTCGGCTGGTTCTTTTGGGGGAGTGTTGTGCTCATTTCTGTAAAAAATGCTTCCATGACACCCTCAAACCGGGGGACAAATGATTAATGGTGTAATCCCCATCGTGAGTATGAGCCCGTCCTTGGGACATTTTTATAGACTGTGAAAGCAAATATCATCTGCTGTTTTACCGTGTCTTAATGCTGAATCCAAACCGAGGCTGACCTAGGAAGCAGTGGATTTGGGGCTGCTTGTCCTTGCTTGTTTGGGGCTCCCTTTTCCATAGAGCTTGGACTCCCAATCTCTTTTCCTCTTAGTACACTCATGCAGTCCTTAAGGAATGAAACTGACGTACCCAGCCACTGTGTAAGCTGCTCTACTTATGCTATCTTACGGCCTGCACAACTCTGTAAAGGAGGTATGTCTCCGATATGACAGATGAGAAAACAGATCTAAAGGGGTTATATTTAACGTGCCTGAAAAGCATCTGATCTGAGGGGTTTCAAAGCCTGAATTCCCTGCATCGTAACCTGTGGCCCCCACGTCTGTACTTTGGCACTTTTATCCTGGGCCAGCACCCTCTGGGGCACCACACCAGTCTGCCCACAGCCCCAGACCCTTCCCACACTCATCAGGACATGGAAACTTGCCTACCTGTGAGCATTCCATAAAAGCCCACTTAGTCTCTTTTGCTGATGCAGCTTTTTAAAGTTTTAAAAAGTCAGTGGCATTGTGAAGAGTGGTGACTAGTAGGCTAAGTAATGAGACCTCTAGTTCTTTTTATCTCCTTAGTAATTCAATGGCAGCAAGGTCTCAGCTCAAAGAAAGGATTATCCCAATGAGGATTGAAGGTCATGTGAAATGGTGTCAACACCACCATCATAAATCAGTGAGATGTGTTTGGTGAAAGTTTTTGGTACTCCTCAAAGACCTACCAGCTTCCTACTTAACACAAGTACCCGTTGACAGAATGCTGGAGTATTAGTCAGGGGAGTCTAGCTGCTGAAACCAACAGCTCCCAAATCTTGCTGGGATAACGAGGCTATGCTCCATGAGGTCATTCAGGGACCCAGGTTCCTTCTGTCTTGTGCCTCCCCCATCTTCTGGGTGCTCAGAATCTGTCCTTGTCCCTTCTCTCTTCCACATGTGACAGCAGACGGGGAGACAGAGGGAGTAGAGAGTCACACTGGGTCTCGAGGGCCAGACCTGCAGGAGGCAAGCATCACTTCTGCCCTTTTTCTATTGGCCAGAACTTTCCACTGGTCCACTGTATTGTCAGGAGGCCTGGAAAAACTGCTCCTCCATGGACTGAGGAAGAAATTTATTGTCTCTGCCCCATCTAGACTCTCACTTTACCTCTGTCCTCGGCTGGTTTGTTTTGGGACCAGGATCTGAATTGCATCATTTAAGAGCAGCACAGCTACCTTGGTCATCCCTGTCATGGTGATTCCCCCCCAAACATCTAAGAAACAGGCCGATGGCTCTAGTTCTCATAATTAACCTCCAGAGTCAACGTTTTCATGCCAAACCTGGGACTAGAGAAGAGATTTAAAGTCTAAATAGACTTTTTGATCTTAATGCTCTTGGGTGTGTGGTTCCCAGTCTCGAGCCCTTTATCCATTGTGGGGCCTTTCCTGCATCCTTAGCCTCACTGACTCATTGCTCTAAAGCCGCGTGGGCTGCCCCTCCTCGAGCTTTAGCCAGTTTTCCAAACACACTCACAAACACAAAAGAAAAAATACCCTTTTCTGGAAGAGGACTTCAGACATGTAGAAACACCTTTGAGTATTTGTGAATAAAAGGGTGTGGTCTCTTATCTAAAGCATTAACCGACTGGAGGGAGCTGCCTTCTTTTAAGAAAATGGGGGCGTGGGGTAGCAAGAACAGTACAATTGAATTCCATTCTCTTCCCAGAAGAAAGGTTGTGAAATTGGCCCCAGGTGATAGGGGCCTTGAGCACATGGATGTGGGACCGGGGACTGAGGTACTTACATCCTGCACTCGGGGTGACTCTGGGGACTGAGGTACTTACATCCTGCACTCGGGGTGACTCCCGCAACCTCAGCCCTTGGGAAACTTGGACTTTTGTGGATGGCTTCCGGCTTCAGAAAAGAAAGAGGAAGAATTTGCAGCCCATTTGGCATCTTCTAAATATTAGTAGTTTTTAAACCTTATTGATTTAAAAACTGGAGAGAGAGAGAGAGAGAGAGAGAAGGAAAGAGAGAAGGGAGGGGAGGAAAGAAGGAAGGAAGGGAAGGAGGGAGAGGGAGGGAGGGAGGGAGAAAGGAAGGGAGAAAAATTTTCTTTTCCCTCCAAGCTCAGCAGTGACATTTCTGGACCGTGACAGCAGCTACTGGGCTGTGTGCTTGTCTCTGAGTTGACCGTCTCTGAGTTGACCGTCTAACCATTGATGCTCAGAGCAGAGAGGGGCGACTGGGGGTGTTATTGGCATTGCATCAATGAGTAAGTTCATGTCCTTCAGGATTTACCATATAGTAGCAATACCTTAGGGTTGTGCAGTGGTTTATGGTTGATAGAAGATGCTCTGCCCGTTGACGTCATTTGATCCTCACAGTAAGACATGAGGACATCGGTTCTGAGAGGTGATGGTCACAGTCACACACTTTAATCCCAGGTTGAACCCTGGTCTCAGGGCTTTTAATCCTCTGCTCCCCCCACTTCTTCCCTGTCCGTCCCCCTGTTTCAGGATGAGGATTCCTCAGCAGTATGGGATTCTGAAATGCCTTCTGAAATCACCCAGGTTAGAGGCAGCTCTTAGCACTGACCGTGCTTTACAGACTCAGTGAACGTTCCCTTCAGAATGATGTGCTTAACAGTAACCCTCAGATTCTTCATGCAAAAAAAAAAAAACCCGGGGGGTCTGGTCAAATATGTGCGAGAGATTCTACCTCCTATGTCCCTCCTCACGCCCCAGTGCACAGTGGCTTCTCTGTGGCTCTGTGGAGTCCTGCAGGGCAAGCACTGTTTGCCTTGGTTGAACCCATACATTCCAGGCTTATTCCGGATAGACCCTTCTTTTTCCCTGCGCAATAGCTGTTCCTCCCATAGAACTCTTTACCTCCTCCCCATTCTTGAATGGGGATTCAAGAATCCCTATTCTTTGAAAATCAGTCATTTCCATTCTGGTCCTTCAGTGGTCCCTGGATTATTTGTGTATAAATGGGTTTTCCTTGTAAATGCGATGGGGGTTATGATCCCAAGGATATCTTTCTGAAGACAGAGAAGAGCTTCTGCCCCTCTTAGGGGTTCATTTCCCATGAACTTTTCACCTACCTTTAGAAACAGGGAAACAGAAAAGCCTTTATCTACATTACTCTAAGGGCTTCCCTGGTGGCGCAGTGGTTGAGAGTCCGCCTGCCGATGCAGGGGATGCGGGTTCGTGCCCCGGTCCGGGAAGATCCCATGTGCCGAGGAGCGGCTGGGCCCGTGAGCCATGGCCGCTGAGCCTGTGCGTCCGGAGCCTGTGCTCCGCGACGGGAGAGGCCACAACAGTGAGAGGCCCACGTAAAGCAAAATAAATAAATAAATAAATAAATAAATAAATAAATAAATAACTCTAAGATTTGCCCAACCCAAGCCTCTCGGGATGTGGCTTTGAGGAAGGTTTGAGCCATGGCGGTGGCTGCAGGAGTTTCTGCTGATACACAGTGGAGGGTTCACCAGGGAAGAGAGTATCCTGGAGTTAAACGGAAGCTGCTCCAAGGCGTCTGCGCTGTGTGCAGCTGATGAAGCATCTACACCCTCCCACTCCTCCTCTCCCCCAGTTTAAGCAAGGATCAACGGAGCATTTACAGGCCATGCCAGATTCTGAGGAGTGATTTCTTTTTTTTTGCGGTACGCGGGCCTCTCACTGTTGTGGCCTCTCCCGTTGTGGAACACAGGCTCCGGACGCGCCGGCTCAGCGGCCATGGCTCACAGGCCCAGCCGCTCCGCGGCACGTGGGATCCTCCCGGACCGGGGCACGAACCCGTGTCCCCTGCATCGGCAGGCGGACTCTCAACCACTGCGCCACCAGGGAAGCCCCTGAGGAGTGATTTCGTAACAGAGTGTGTACTTCTGCCTTCTTTCAGGGTAGTAAATATTTGCCCCCCGAATATACAGCTAGACTGTGAAAATGCTGGCAGAGAGTATTAACACATAAAGCATTTTTGACTGATGGGGCATTTGATCCAGAGAGAACTGTGAACAAAAAGCTACATCTTTAAAAAGGATCCCATTTGAAAGTTGGCGAGGGCATAAATGACATAAAATTGGCCGTATGTTGATTAAAAAAACAACAAAAAGATCCCATTTGAACCAGCCGAGAAACCAAGGTGTGGGGAAGCTGAGTGCTGTGGTCTGAATGTATCTGTGCGACTAAATTTACGTATTGAAATCCTAACTCCCAAAGGGAAGAGGTAGGGCCTTTGGCAGGTGCTGACGTCATGAGGGTTGAGCAGTCATGAATGGGATTCACTAATCCCATTAATCTCTTACAAAAGAGACCCGACGGAGTTCCCCTGCCCCTTCCACCATATGAGGACACAGTGAGCAGAGGCCAGCTATGAAGCAGGAAGATGGCTTTCAGCAGAACCTGACCATGCTGGTGCCTTGATCTTGGACTTCCAGCCCCCAGAACTCTGAGGAACGAATTTCCATGGTTTATAAGCCACCCGTCTGTGGTGTTTTGTTAGAGCAGCCTGAATGGACTGAGACACTAAGTAACGTGTTGACCCGACACAACACATTGGAAAGAGTGCGCGTGTTCGTTGGGGAAGCCGGGTAGCACGCTGGAAGGGGCTTTGGACTGGGAGCGGGTCATCTGTCATCTGCCCTTTGTTCAAGGTCAACCTTGGCGGAAGGTTCTTGCTACACCCCAGTTCCTTCCTTCATCTTGGGAGATGCCTGATCCAGAGGGCATCTTCCCAGCTTCTGGCATCCTCGTTTCCAAGAACCTTCTCCTCCGCTGACCTCTTGCACACTCCTCCGTGGCCACTTCCGTGGCCACTTCATCACCTGCAACTGCTCCGTCTTGAAATCTGTTCAAACAAATTTTGGGCACGAGTTCCTCCCTCCCCAGCTTGCTGGTGTGCTTGCCTCCACTCTGACCTTGCTGGATCTCAGCAGGACCTCTCTGTTCCCTTGGGCCTCTCCGTGATCATCTCCTTCCCTCTATTTAGCTTGGAGCCCACAGTCCATCATTTCAAGCTCTCTCTTGCGAGCATCCGCTTTCAAATGTTTTGAACCTTAATCTACAGTAAGCAATATACAGTAAGGAATATAATTTAATCTACAGTAAGGAATATAATTTACATACGACCTCTGACTCATATGTACATATATTTTTACACATACATACAAAACTGCATAGACTTCTCCCAACTTTAAAACAATCATAATTATTTAAAAATCTCTCCCTGGACATCAGTTCTTATGACTCTAGCCTTATGTCTCTCCTTATCTTCACCAAGTTGTTGTGAGGGTCATCTGTATAAACTCTTAGTTTCCTATGGCTGCTCTAACAAATGATTACCCAGCACAGGCTTATTTTCTTACAGTTCTGGAGGTCAGAAGTCTAAAATCAAGGTGTTGGCAGGCCTGCATTCCTTCTGGAGGCTTCAGGGCACAATCTGTTTCCTTGTCTTTTCTAGTTTCTAGAAACCGCCTACCTTTTTTGGCTCATGGCTGCCCCATTCCAGAACCAGAACCTCTGGTTCTGTTGCCACACCTCCTTCTTCTGACTTTGACCTTCTTGCCTCCCTCGTATAAGGACCCTTGGAATGACACTGGTCCCTCCCAGATCAGCCAGGATCATCTTGCCATCTCAAGATCTTTAACTTAATTATAACTGCAAAGTCCCTTTTATAATGTAAAGAACATATTTATAGGTTCTGGGGACTGGTCCCTGTGGACATTCGGGGGGGCGGGCATTATTTCCGTCTACCAGGTGAAGCATCTTAGATTTCCTTAACTTCCACTCCCTTTCAGCCTTTTCTAAACAGGCTTCTGTTCCCCACTCACCATCCCAAATGCCTCTCCAAATGGTCCTTGATGCCCTCCATGTTGCTGAAAGCAGTGGGCAGTTCTAACTGTCCTTCTTTGGACCTCTTAGCAGCTTCTGACATAGTCGGCCAATCAGAACGGGGCATGGAAGGCACCTATGGGGGCCATAAGGTGGGCGGGCCAATGGCTTGTCCTCGTGAGGGTTTCCTGCTGTCACTATGGAGGAGGATCTAGTCTGGATGGGATGGGGTCAGCTGCAGAAAATGGGGCTCCATGGCTCTCCATGTCCTATACATCAGCCACAGGCTCCTCAGTATCTAGACTTTCTTTATTAGTGTGGAGTATTGGTCACAAAACTGCAGGTAAAGGTTTTCTAAACAAACATTTATCTACCAACAAAAAAGTACACAGATCCTAAGTGCGTAGGTCGGTGAACTTTCACAAAGTGAAGCATGTCTCCCCCCTTCAGGTCAAGAAACAAAACTGCCAGCACACACGCACTCCCTGTCACGTCCCCTCCCTGTCACCTAACCCCTCTCTTCCCAGAGGTCGCGCTATCCTGGGGAGGCATGGGTGGTTTTTAAATTTTTGCCCTTTTATATAGACTTTCTTTCTGAGAAGTTTTAGGTTCACAGCAAAATGGAGCAGAAAGTTCAGAGGTTTCCCGTATATCCCTTTCCCCCCCGACCCCGCACACACAGCCTTCCCCACTGTCAGCATCCCACACCAGCAGTGCAGCTGTTACAATCAGTGAACCTGCTTTGACACCTGATTATCACCCAGAGTCCATAGTTTACACTAGGGTTCACTCTTGATGTTATACATTCTTTGGGTTTTGACAAACGTATAATGATATGTATCCCCCAGTATAGTATCAGACAGAATGGTTTCATGGCCCTAAAATTCCCCTGTGCTTCACCTGTTCATCCCTCTCTCCCCCCAAACCTCTGGCGACCACTAATGTTTTCACTGTCTCCATAGTTGCGCCTTTTCCTGAACGCCGTATAGTTGGAATCACACAGTGTGGAGCCTTTTCAAATTGGCTTGTTTCACTTAGTCATATGCGTTTGTCTCCTCTGTGTCTTTCGTGGCTTCATAGCTCATTTCGTTTAGTGCTGAATAATATTCCATTGTTGGACCTAGGCATAGGTTTTCGAAGAAGGAATTGGACCACGTCTAGAGCAAGCTTTACTGCTGAAGTATCTTCTTTGAACTTGTATTAGTGTTAGGACTGATGTACGGGGAAGGAGGCTCCCCTCCCCCCTCAATGGCAGAAGGGCCTAAAAGACCTGGAGTTAGTCAATTCTATGCACTGAGCTTCTGCCTCTAGAATATCACTCAGAATGTGAATACGGTATGCAGGGGGGCTCGGGCCACTGTGCTGCATCGTGTTGTGTTTTGATGTAAATGGTCCCACGGAGATCAAGTTTGTTCTGGGCACAGAGTACATGACACATAGGGTGAAGAAAGGTGATGGCCCGAACACAGCAGAAGTTTCTTTCTCACTCATGTGACGATCTGTGGAGCAGGCAGCAATTCCCTCCGTGAATCCAGGACCCAGGCCCCTTCCGTCTTGTGGCTCCACCCGCCCCAGTGCCTTATCATCACCTTCATTTAGCCAGAGTAACACATGGCCTTTTGCACAAACCGTAAACGTGAAGATGAAGTCATGCTCCCAGAATTAATGTAACATTTCAGTCAGCCGATCATCTCCATGAGTGATGCGTGATGGACAAGAAAGTGTTAATGACGAAGCTAAAGTGCGGGGGTACCAGTCTGGGAAGCCTCAGGGTGGGTGCTGGCCTGGGGGCAGCCTGAGGGCCACCGTGAGTTCCCTGGTGTGGCTCAGCTCAGCTCATAATGCTGAGAGCCCACAAATGATCTTGTGCAAATCAAATCATGGCTTAATCAGGGCTCACCTGTGTATCCTACAGGATGACACTGACCTGGGGCCCTAGGACCACCAAGGGGCCTCTTCCTGGCCCCTCTTGGTGCCCTGAGGGGTTTGAGTGACCTTATGAGTGACAGCATTTCACCAAGCAGGCTCTTGACTCACATGCCCGCTGGCAGTTTTGCTGCTCAAGCTAGACTTTGCTTCTCTAAGCAGAGTTAAATCAGGGTAGCTGATGTCTTGGCCTTTCTTAGGATGATTGTCATGGGCGGGAAGGAAAAAAAGCAGTCGCAGTGAAAGACCTACAGTGTGGATGCAGTGTGCTGTCGAGGGCGCCCGGTCTCCGTCCTCAGGCGGGCAGGTGTGGATGGGCTGCTGTGCCCACCGTACCGCAGAGCCTCTCAGTCCCTTTTCTGTGACTGTCAGGGAAGCCCAGGGAGCTGGACGGGGTGCCTTTTGCAGAGCGTTACGGCCCGGAGAGGATTTTGAAAGCCAAGCAGGACTAGCTGGAACACGGCCTGGCCGTGTGGGAACTGGGGAGCTCTAAGGCTGCCCTCCTACACTCTCCCTCTTCCCCCTCAGAGGGCCGAAGGCTGCCAGGCCGTCTCCCACACACCTCACCAGAAAGTCCCTGGCTTCCCTCCCAGCCGCCTTGCGACTGACCTCGTGAGGTGTGAGAAGGAGGAAAGGAATCTGTGTTTCAGATGAACCTTCCCTCCTCCTTCCTGAGAAAACATCCAGGCCGCCGGCGCTCCTCCGAGCCCGAGGCCCTGCTCAGCTCAGCCAGCCAGCCGGAGATGCAGGGATTGGGAGCCTGTATGAGTTTGCAGGGGCTGCTGTAACAAATGACCACTAACTTGAGTGACTGAAAACAACAGAAATACATTCTCTCAGAGTTCCAGAGGCCCGAAGGCTGAGATCAAGGCGTCCGGAGGGCCGTGCTGTCTCTGAAGTTTCTAAGGAAGAGTCTTTCCTCGCCTCTTCCAGCTCCTGGTGGCTCCCAGCAATCCTTGGTGTTCTTGGCTTGTAGAAACGTGGCTGTCTGCCTCTGTGTCTCTTCTCTTCTCATCAGGACATAGGTCATACAGGATTAAGGGCCTTTCTTACTCCAGTCTGACCTCATCTTAACTAATTATGTCTGCAACGACCCTCCCTATGTCCAAATAAGGTCACATTCTGAGGTTCCGGGTGAACATGAATTTGGGGGGATGGGACACTATTCGACCCATAACAGAGCCCCACCATCCTCCCCTTCCCTTTCCTTCAGAGAAGGCCCTTATCCCATGCAGGGGGCCTGCCTTGCTTTCTTCTCCAGGACTGAGGCCCAGGAGTGGTTTCCTAAAATAAAACGGCATCCCCTCGCCCCAGGAAGGCCTGGCCCAGCTAGTGGGAGATCAGAGAACCCGAGTCTCCCCCAGGACAGGCATCTACATGCCCAAGGGACACCTACTCGCATTTTTTTCCTGCTTTATAGAGATGCTTCGGGACTTCATGGCTCCTGGCCCGTCCTTTAGGGCTTTCTGGAGGGAAGGAGCCCTTGGAGGCTTGCAACGTGCCATTCCAGACCAAGGTTTCAGGCCCAGATGGAAAAACGAGCATCCGGTCCCTCCGCCCCAGCTCCGGGCCTGTCTGGTGTCCTGTCCAGGCAGCAGCTGAGGAGGCCCCGCCCACACCTTCCTCACTGACCAGCTCCTCCCTCCGGGGAGCCGAGGTCCTCCTGCCCCCAAATCCATGAAGGAGTGGTGAACTCCTGGGCCTCTTGTAACCCGGCTGCATATTTTCTAGGTTACCTAACCAAACTCCTGCAAAACCACACCGCCTATGCCTGTGATGGGGACCATCTGGATCTGCACTGCCCTCGGCATTCGACGATAAGTGTCCAGTCGGCATTTTATGGGCAAGATTACCAAACATGTAGCGCGCAGCAACCTGCCTCCCAGAGAGAAGACAGCTTAACCTGCGTGGCGCCCACCACACTGCAGGTATTGCCTTTCCCGGATGGTTTAAGATGACGAAGTGGGTTTCTCGCTCCCTCTCTGTCTCTCTCTCTGTGTATCTACTTGTGATCCTATAGTGTACTCAAAGCAAACCCGCTCCATGAAATCTCAGTGTAGGCAAATCACGCATTTTGCAGGCGAGCTAGTCTTTGCTTCTCAAAAGGATCCTTTACCAAACGAGTCTAAATAGAATTCCTGCTTATTGGAGAGCTCCCTTAATACACTTGCAGAGTGAAGTTATTCATAGGCACACTCCTCCCTGCCATAAAGTATCGTCATGTTGGGCTTTAACCTCCAGGCCTCCGTTGCCTATCAGTACCCCGGGAGAGAGGAAAGGCTGTGCATTCTTTAGTGGAAACCACAAGGCAGACATCAGAAGTCATGATCAAATTCTTAGAGAATGCACTCAAGGAAGGGGAACATCACTAATTATCTTTTTTTTTTTTTTTATGGTTTGCTTCTCCAGTTGTAGATAATCATGTTATTCCTGTTCGGAGCTATTTTGGGCAGTTTCTGCTGGTTCGTCCTTGATGGTACCAGGAATTAGGGGTGGGGGGTGGCTGACTCATTCTTTTTTTTCAGTCGGCATTGGGGAAATACGAGGCCTACGGGGAGGTCAAAACTAATGTAGCAATGATGATTCTAGACTATTCTGGCTTTCAATGATCCAAACAACCTCTGTTCTGCTCTCCCAGGCCCCTCAACATTTATAACTAGTTAGCTAAGATTATGGAGTCCCTTGGCCTTGGGTTTTTTTAATGCCTCCAGAGTTCCCTGTGAGTCCATTGGAGTCACGGTGGTGAGAGCAGATAGGTGGCAAATTAGATGTCAGCTCGATTTTGTCAGTTGTGGGAAATGTGGGTGATGGTAAATTTCCTAGGCGGACTGAGGAGACATGGAATTAGCTGTAATGCCGTGCAACTCTCCCTGAGGCCGGAAGAGGAAGAGCAGACATAAAATGATCATGTAAGGATTTTTCTATTTTGTCTACTATGTATTACTTCCAAGCTAAGCATTGTAGTACCCGGGTGGTCATGTGATTGGTAAAGACACCAACTGAGGAGCCAGAAGAACGTGTTTGAATGAATCCCCTGGTTTCCACACCCTGAGGAGACACAACGTGTGTCTTCTGGAGACAAGCAGTTCCTTTACTTGTGTGCCCCACCCTACCCCCAATCCTTCCCTGTACCTTGAGAATGTTCCCTTTCCTCCCCCCAACACTCTTGCCCACCTATCCCGGGTACCCAGGCTTTCTGCTGCCCTCCTAGGGACATAAAAAGAACGTGGCCGGTGCCACCAGGGCGGCAGCGCCTGCTTTGTGAACGTATGAACTCCTGGCGTCCTGCGGTTCCAAAACACGGGCACCTCGCCCTCCAACACGGGCGCCTGCCTCTGCCGGGCATCCCCGAGGGAAGAGGATGTTGCCATAACCGGGCAGACAAGTCAGAATTTGTGAACACAATTCTGATGCTACGCGGAGGGTTTGTTTGCCAGAAACATCCCCTCACGCTAGGAGATCCTTTACTTTGTCTTTTAACCTGTGTTTGGGAGCTGAGGCAAGGTGCTTCCTCAGGGGGCAGTTGCTTAACATAGGAGAGAACAGGTTGATGTCCACACAGGAGCACCTCCCCTGATCTAGCCCACGACTGAATGGCTATAGGAAGTCCCCTCTCTGCAACTTCCAGCTGTAATACAGTTTGGAAAGAGCTCTGCCCTTGGGTCCCATTCCATGGCTGTAACACAAAGAGCCATCCAAGGGCTGAGTTATTTCACGATACCCTCGGCCGTGGAATATGCACCATCATCTGGGGGTCCTTGGGGTCTCCCTGGGCGTTTTTCCTGATTTTACGCACATCCACGGGGCCCCTGAGGTGACAGGGGGATACCTGGTAGGGCCAGCATCCTTCACGGAGATATTCCATGAGCCACTATGAGAACATGGCGACTCAGACAGGCTCGTGAATCTGCAGTTCAGTCCAATAGTAATAAGTAGATTCTTGGGAACATTTTTACTGTACTTGGTGTGGACGACCTCTGTGTTTGTCGTCGGCAGGGCCTGATCCGTTTGGGAGCCGGAAGGGCAGCAGCGTGACGCTGGCCCATCTGCGAGCCAGTACTGGGCGTTCCCCAAGCTTCTGCAGAGCAGACTCACAAAGGTGTGATCTGCCTGGAAGAGGTCGGGAGAGATTTGAAGGAAAGCTTTTTTTAAAATTTATTTTTATAAAGGAAAAATTTTAAGCCAAATACTCAACAGAAAACCTGCATATTCCACCCAGAAAATTGCTCCACCAGGAAACGTGGGTCCCACGTCCTTGAGGTTAGCGAGGGTGGGAATCAGCTTTTTTTTTTTTTAACCTCTTTATTGGAGTATAATTGCTTTACAATGGTGTGTTAGTTTCTGCTTTATAACAAAGTGAATCAGTTATACATATACGTATGTTCCCATATCTCTTCCCTCTTGCGTCTCCCTCCCTCCCCCGCTCCCTATCCCACCCCTCTATGTGGTCACAAAGCACCAAACTGATCTCCCTGTGCTATGCGGCTGCTTCCCACTAGCTAACTATTTTACGTTTGGTAGTGTATATATGTCTATGCCTCTCTCTCGCTTTGTCACAGCTTACCCTTCCCCCTCCCCATATCCTCAAGTCCATTCTCTAGTAGGTCTGTGGCTTTATTCCCGTCTTGCCCCTAGGTTCTTCATGACCTTTTTTTTTTTTTCTTAGATTCCATATATATGTGTTAGCATACGGTATTTGTTTTTCTCTTTCTGACTTACTTCACTCTGTATGACAGACTCTAGGAGGAATCAGGCTCCCTGACTTCAGACTATACTACAAAGCTACAGTAATCAAGACAGTATGGTACTGGCACAAAAACAGAAATATAGATCAATGGAACAGGATAGAAAGCCCAGAATTAAATCCACGCACATATGGTCACCTTATCTTTGATAAAGGAGGCAAGAATATACAGTGGAGAAGAGACAGCCTCTTCAAGAAGTGGTGCTGGGAAAACTGGACAGGTACATGTAAAAGTATGAGATTAGAACACTCCTTAATGCCACACACAAAAATAAGCTCAAAATGGATTAAAGACCTAAATGTAAGGCCAGAAACTATCAAACTCTTAGAGGAGAACATAGGCAGAACACTCTATGACATAAATCACAGCAAGATCCCTTTTGACCCGCCTCCTAGGGAATCAGCTTTTTAATTTTCATTAGTTGGCCTGTGTTTGGGTTGGGGTCTCCAAGGCGTCCCCCAGATGCTGAGCTCCCCTGTGGCCAGCGTCAGGTGTTTCTAAGGATGAGGAGCTGTGATTACGGTTCCCGCTCCCCATAGCCCTCTGTCAGCTTTAAAACCAGGGATCCCTCCCAGAAGGGGGCCTCCGAGTCCCCTCCAGTCCACACTCCGCGGTGCCCTGATTTTGCTCCCGTCCCTGGGAGCCTCCATGATGCAGCAGTCTTGCCCAAACTGTCAGCAGTGGTGCCAGGTGAGCCGAATAGGAGCTGGTTTTCTGAGGGAGGCCTGGCACTCTTGGAGCAGGTTTCGTTTGGGGGAGACATGGGGAGACAGGCAGCCGACCTGGTCAGCCGCGTGCGGGCGCTTCCATCTTAGACACAGCTGGTACCAGCGAGAAGGTTTTAAAACGGGAGCCCCAGGCCAGGCAGGCAGGTGCCCTTCCTCCTGAGAGCCCAGAGCAGCCCAGGTGTGGAGTCTCGCAGACACTGTGTGTGGTTCTCAAGCCTATCCCTTTTCTACCCCCTCATTTTAGAAGGTGCTGGACGAATGCCAGAACCAGCGGACCTGCCACCTCCTGGTCAATAGCCGTGTTTTTGGACCTGACCTTTGTCCAGGAAGCAGTAAATACCTCCTGGTCTCCTTTAAATGCCAACCTAGTAAGTAACTTGCGAGGGGCACAGCACGCGCAGGGGGTGGGGTCCCTGACGACAGTGCTCCGCCAGCTGACGTTCGTCCAGCTTTGAAACTCTTGTTCATAGGAATGTCGGGGCCCCATCCCACCTGGTGTTTCAGTTTGTGTGTATTTGTGTGCGTGTTGTGTGCGCACGCGCACCGATCTGTGTGAATTCTTGCAAATCCCTGAATTTTAAAAAATCCTTCCTAACTGATGCTAAAGATGCCAGGTGACGAGAGACTGCAATGGCTTTTCCCCACATAAGGAGCTGCTTCTCCTTTTCAGAGGAAGGCTTGTTATGAGGCTCCCCCTCCCCCGGCTGCAGGGCAACTTATTTTTCTGAGGAGGCTGGTGGCACAGCTGCCAGCTGAGCCCCGGATTCCAGATCTTTACAGACTGGCTTCTTCCCACTTTCACCTTCAGCGGGGGCTCCTGAAGCAGCATGTTTCCTAAGGAGAAAGAAAGAGGAAGAGGACTTGGCGGGAGCAAGCTCTTCTATTCTGATTCTTGCACTTCTCTCCACTAACTTGCGCCATTTCTAACGCACACCAGTTTTGTGGTTAACCCATTGCAGGCTAAAAATAATTGCTGTTCCATGAGGAGGTCACACCTCCAGGCGTGGAGGGTCTGCCTGAGAGAAGCCAAAGGTAATTACGGGTTCCTGGTAATACTTGGAAAACTTGTTGAAAGACAGCAGTGTTCTAGCAACAACATTTAGCCAAACATCAGGGATAATCATTTGTAAAATTCTGTACTGCCACAGCAATGCAACCGTTCTCATTGTTTTGCATCTTGTTCTGTGTTGGTTTCTGCCTCTGGAGCCCAGCATCTCCCCAGACACCGGTGGCCTGGGTTCTTGTGGGGGGTGAGGCATCAGCCACACGCATGGAACGGTCTCAGGCGCACGTCTTCAGGGAAAGCCCTGGGTGCTTCGGCAAATATCCAGGCTTCTGTCTCAAATCCTTTCCTTGCTGGGACCCAGAAACCTTAGAACGGCCCTATGGCTCAGCGCCCCTACCCTGCACCCAAACATACACTCAAACTCACTCATACTCACACGTGCACCCATGCACACACTATCACACACTCACAATGCACACGCTATCACACACGGTGCACACACCTGGACTCTCACACGTATACACTATCACACCCATACACACTATTATACACATATGCACTGTCACACATGTAGTCATACCACATATGCACACTCACTCACAAGTACGCACAATCACAGGCTCTCACAAGCAGGCCCAAAGTTTGCAGAACAGCCGAAACTCCCCTGCTCCCCACCCAGGGATTCTCACCAACTCCTGCCCTACCTCACAGACTCAGGCAAATCACTTCTAGATGCCCACGTTTTTAGTAGCGTCCTCCCTCTGCTGAATCTCAAAAAATGACCACACCCCCTAGGGCTTCCCTGGTGGCACAGTGGTTGAGAGTCCGCCTGCCGATGCAGGGGACACGGGTTCGTGCCCCGGTCCGGGAAGATCCCACATGCCGCGGAGCGGCTGGGCCCTTGAGCCATGGCTGCTGGGCCTGCACGTCCGCAACGGGAGACCACAACAGGGAGAGGCCCGCGTACCGCAAAAACAAACAAACAAACAAACAATGACCATGCCCTTGACCATGCCCTGGCCATGGTTTTGGCCACGCCCTTGGCCTCACCCTTGACTGTCTTAGCTTTCCCTTCTTTTTCTCTTCTGCCCATTTATTGTGATATTCTCTCACATTTTCTATATGTTGGAAATAGTTCATAATAAAAAGTTGGACAGGACCAGCCTTTAGAAGAAGTGAAAAGACCCTCATGAAATTGGCAGGACCCTGGATAAGCCAGTGCTGGGCCTCAGCCTGGTTTCTCCAGGGGGCAGTTAGGTCTGTTTGCTAATTTCATTTCCTCAGACACTTATTAAGCAACTGCTGTGCACAGGTGTGGGCCACGTTTTGGTTATGAAGAGAACTCGTATCTCACAGAGGATTCCTGGATGGTGGTTCTGTCTTGGGTGATTTCCAATGTCCCTTCATAAAGCGAGCATTTATTGAGATCTTCACATAGCCAGCTGCTTCTCATTCTTTAGATTCTAGGCCAAAGACCTCCTTTCTCCAGAGGGACCTTCTCTGTCCAAAAAAATATCTAAAGAAGACCCGTGCGCCCTTGGTACTGTGCAAGAGGCTCCCAGGAGGAATTGACCTCGGCAGGAACTCAGGGAAGGCTTTCCCGGCAGATGGTGACAACCTTCTGGGGTAGAGTCAGGGCACAGAAAGCTGAGTCCTTACAGAGGCCTGTGGCAGGGGTGGCACAGGGTGGTGCGGGGGCCGGAAGGAGCAAAAGGAGCCCTGGGCAGAGAGCTGGAGTGTGATCCAGGGCCCTGATGGCCAGGGAAGTGGGTGGAGTCTTCCTGTAGGGCAGCATTGAAGCAGGGAGGCTACTCGGCTGGGGTGGTAGAGGCCCCTCTGGCTGCCCTGTGTGTAACGGATTTGAGGGGCAGAGCCCTTGCATCTTACTCTGTTTGAATTGCTACAACAAAGTGCCATAATTTAAGTGGCTTATAATCAACAGAAATTCATTTCTGTCAATTCTGGAGTGCTGGGAAGGCCAGGATCAAGGTGCAGATCTGGTACCTGCTGAGGGCCTGCTTCCGCATAGGCGGCTGTCCTTTTTGCTCTAACCACACGGCGGAGGGGCGAGGAATCTCTCTGGGGTCTCGTGTACCAGAGCACGAATCCCATTCATGGGGGCTGCGTACTCATGACCTCATCACCTCCCAAAAGCCCCACCTCCTGATACCATCACATGGGCATCAGGATTTCAGCATATGAATTGTACGAGGACACAAACATTCAGACCAGAGCCCCTGGGCTTCACTGGTGGTGCAGTGGTTAAGAATCCGCCTGCCAATACAGGGGACATGGGTTCGAGCCCTGGTCCGGGAAGATCCCACATGCTGTGGAGCAACTAAGCCCATGCGCCACAACTACTGAGCCTGTGCTCTAGAGCCCACGAGCCACAACTACTGAAGCCTGTGCTCTAGAGCCCGCGAGCCACAACTACTGAGCCCGCGTGCCACAACTACTGAGCCCACGTGCCACAACTACTGAGCCCGCAAGCCACAACTACTGTGCCCGTGACCCTAGAACCCACCGCAATGAGAAGCCCACGCACCACAACAGAGAGTAGCCCCCACTCACCACGACTAGAGAAAGCCTGTGCACAGCAACGAAGACCCAATGCAGCCAAAAATAAATAAATAAAAGAAACCAGAGCCCCTCGTGTGACCCGGACATTGGGGGCCTAAAGCACTGCCGTTTAGGTGGCAGCACCTATTGCTGCTATGAAGTAGGGGTGGAAGTGAGGTCCCCGCACCCTCCTGTCTCTTTTTCTGCAACCCTGTCACCTCCTGAGGCTCTTCTCCATGGCCCCAGTTCCAGCCCCTGCATAACACTCTAATGGTCCAAAGCCCCCACGGCTGCACCCAGGTGCGCATGGAGCCGGCTATTACCGTGAGAGCCAGTTACTCCCATCTCTTCCCAGCCGTGCCTGTGTGCAGTGAAATCTGCCCTGATGGAAGTTCTCACACCGGGGAAATTGGCTAAGGCTACAAATCAGGGCTTACTTGTATGTTTGTTTTTTGGAGAGTATTGTACCAACAGTCCTCACTAGAATCTTCTTTTCCCCGATCGTGTGCCATGCTTCACTTCCTCCCTAAATATCATCCCTTCAGAGAATTTTGGTTCCAGTGAGTCTTTGAATTTAGGGTTCATGTTCCTGTCTGCTGTGGAGCTGCTGTGTGACCTTGGGCAGTGGAGGGAAACTTTCTGAGGCACCATAACTCAATTATAAAATGAAGATAAAGCACCCTCTACCTAGGGCTGTTTTAAAGACTAAAATTACAGTGCTGTACGTAAAATGCTTAGCACAGCACCTGTCATGGACTTGAGCTCAGCGATTGGTAGCTATTATTCCAAGAGGCAGATTAAAATAATTCTTGCTAAAGATGTGAATGACTGAAAGGCAGTGATATACCAATGGCTGGGGGTGCAGGGGGGTGCGGTCTGCCCTGAGTGCAGGCAATAGCAGGGTGCACTGTCTGCTGAGAATTTAAAAACACAATAGAAGAGACCAAGTATCTGTCTGCATGTTAACATTGCCATGCGCTGGCAGTCATAAATAATGTCAATAATAACATGTTCGCATCATGGCAGATCACTCCACATGCCCATCTTTGGAAGGCCACTGCTGATATGCAGATGTGTCTATGCATCGTTTTTTGTTTGTTCGTTTGTTTTTATAAATTTATTTATTTTTGGCGGTTTTGGGTCTTCGTTGCTGTGCACGCGGGCTTTCTCTAGTTGCGGCGAGCGGGGGCTACTCTTTGTTGCGGTGCGCGGACTTCTCATTGCGGTGGCTTCTCTTGTTGCGGAGCACGGGCTCTAGAGCACAGGCTCAGTAGTTGTGGCACAGGGGCTTAATTGTACCGCGGCATGTGGGATCTTCCCAGATCAGGGCTCGAACCTGTGTCCCCTGTGTTGGCAGGCGGATTCTTAACCACTGCGTTACCTGGGAAGTCCATATGCGTTGCTAAAGAGGAATGCATGGCACACAAAGACCTCTACTTAGGCGAGAGAATTTGTTGCTGTTGTCCTTTAAGCAGAGTCGTGGTTCTACCTCTACCCAGGCTCCTGGGTCAACCGTCCGAACCCACAGAGATGTTGGCAACCCGTTTCTGGAAGGCCGCCCACACGCTAACCCAGCTCTAACACAAATTCTAGTTCTCTAAGAAAAGCAGCAATTATGTTAATGGTCCCATTGTTTTTAGAACCCAGAAATGTCACTCTTAGGTGACAATGAATTAGTACACCCCCAAGGAACCAAAGGACTCAACATCACACAGCGCTAAGCTCCAAGCACATAATGTGACGCTCCCAGGCCCCTCCATTCCAGGAGATGATTTGCCCATATTCTGGGGACAGAAATCACTGGAGGCCTTACATGGGAGTGTCCTGTTACTCTGGGTGAGTTTGGCTGGTACCGAGGCTGGAAGCTTTCGCGAACGTGTCTCAATAAATCAGAGAGATGGGGCCTACTAAATGCATTTCGTGACATGCCTTAAAAAAGCTCATCTAATTTTTTTTAAATTCTGATAAAAAAAGAAAGAAACCATTCCTGTTGAAAAGTTTCCGGATTACAGAGATAAGGCTTGCTTTCTGTCCTGCGTTCTCCCTTCTCCTTCTTGGCAAGCTCTGCCAATGGAAGGCAGTTCACCAAAAATTCTTAGCATTTTTGGTATTCTTCTAGTTGGAAGGGTACTTGAGCTCTTTTGGTGTGTCTCCTAGGCCCTCTGTTCTGCGTCAAAGGCCGTTGCTCACGCTGGACCTTTGAAGTCAGGCAATATTTCGGAGTTGGTGGGATTTGGTGTTTACTCATGAAAAGCACTGAAAAACTCATACCAGTGCGGATATGACTCACCGAAATCAAACCCTCCAATGTCAAGGTCAGACACAGTGTTCTTTTTATTTAGAAAAAGGAAACAAAACTTTTCTTGGCTCTAAGTTTAAACTGTTATATTAAGATTCCAGTGAGTGGGTAAAGGGCCTCCTAGACATTTGCTTAGTCATCACCTGACTTCTCCCTCCTCTGATGGGTCCTCAACTATGTTCACATACTAAAGAGAATGATGAGCATCTGTGAGGATTCTGTGAGCATCTGTAACCTGGTTTCTGCTCTGCACCTTTCATTCATGAATCTTCCCATCATCATGTTTTAAAGAACCATTGCCCAAGTTTTCCAGCGCCAGAGCTGATGGTAATCTTGAGATCCTAAAATGTTTCCTTCAAGCAGTTCAAAAATTTGGCCTCACTGCTACGTCTCTGTTTTCAGGAGAGAGGCATGGGAATTTACAAGTTACCGAAAGGTGGCATTTCTATTAGGAAATTATTCTCTTTCATGTTTTAAGTTTGGGACTTAAGCATCAGCGATTCCAGGGTGTGAAGGTCCCACCGGCCACCATTGCGCTGTTGTTTACTGCTCACGCCTTCTTCTGCAGGGAATTTCAGATTGGTTTGATCACAACCCCGAGTGAGAAAAACATTTTACATTTTGGCCCTACATAACGCACGCTCAACTGAAAAGATCTTTTATAAACTACGGTTTATCCTTACTTTGCGTGATGCACTTTGATGTTTTCTGAACTATTCTTTATTTTTTAAAATTTTAATCACAACTCAGCAAATTAATTTCATGACCTCAAATGACAATTGGAAAACTTTGGTTTCAGGGGATCAGGCTATACCTCCCATCCAGGAAAGAAAAGTGGAACAAAAACATGAATGGGAGAGAGAAGTGAAAGACAGGTTGACTGTGAGGGTGATGGAGGGTGTGGGCTAGTTTTCCTTTCTGTTTCTTCCCGTCCTAGGCAGCCCGTGACACCCTGAGCAGCTCATGGAATTTAGCTCTCGTTTGCTGTTGACACCAATGCTTGTCTGGCTGAAAGATGTGCCTCAAAGTAGAAAAAACTAGGACTGGGGTGATAGATTGGGGCTAGCATTTTTTCATGATTTTTCTTATACAAACGTTTGGGTGAGGGAGGGAGAGAACCCCACATGCAAAGAAATGACCACGGTCCCCTTTATGTTTTGCTTTGCTTTTATCTTGCAAGGTGTAAAATAAGTGGGAGGCTAGGAAAAGACATTTATAACATGTAAGAGACCAAAGTTCAAAAGTTAGCATCCAGTATCTATGAATCACTCCTACAAGTGATTTCTGAAGATCTGAAACACAACATGCACAGGATGTAAAGAGGGGCTCACGGAAGGGCTGCTTGGAGTAGTAAGTTCACTGATACATTTAAAGATCCAGAACAAGGCCTAAGTTCAGAGAAGGTGTAAACATCAGCTATTGTTATTTTTAAAATGTCTTTGTTGAGGTGTAATTTACATAGCAAAACATTCACCCATTTTAACTGTACAATTCAATGAGTTTTAGTAGACGTACTGAAGTTGTGCAGCCACAACAGTCCAGCAATAGAATATTTCCATCATCTGAAACTATTTCCTTGTGTCCATTTGCCATTGTCACTTCGTGTCCCCAGCTCTCAGCCTCAGAAGACCCCTAATCTTCATTCTGTCTCTAGAGGTTTGCCTTTTCTGGATAGCTCACAGAACTAGAATCATACGTTAGGTACTCTATTGTGTCTGCAGTGTTAAGTATTATTACTTTAAAAAATCAAATCATTATTAAGACATTTTAGTCAATTGAATGGTTTTGGGGGCACTCTTTTAAAAAAAACCAACGAACTATATTTTCTCCAGGGCGCATGTATAATGTCAACTCTGTATGACGTTGCAAAGGGAAGTGTCACTGTGGTGCACGGAATAAACATAAACTTTTCCTGAATTCTTTGGAACAGACTATAAGCTGGACTCGTCCTCTCCTAGGACCCACGCCAGCACAAGGGCTCGTTGTTCCTGGATCACCAGACTTGGGGCCAACTCTTCACACCTCTTCAAAGAGGGATTCTTTTATTTTTTTTCAATATTCTTTTTCATATTCTTTTGCATTCTGGTTTATTACATGATATTGAATATAGTTCCCTGTGCTCTACAGTAGGACCTTGTTGTTTCAAAGAGCGATCCTTCACAGACACCATGCCTTGCTTTTTTTCCTTGCCTAGACAAGGACATAATTTACTTTCCCATCATTTCTCTTTCTCTTTGTAAATACACGAACGGAATACTAGAACGTTACGAAGTTGGGTGGTGCTGTTTAGCTGGACTCTCTCCTGAACTTAATCTTCCATCAGGTAATTCCTGGTATTTACCTGTGTGAGTCCCAGTATGGCATTTGAGAAGAGGCTCCCTTCGATTAAGGAACGTGGGACCTCAAGTGGGGAGAGAGAGAAACTCCCTTTATGGCCTGGCCCAGGACCTAGCCCAGGGAGCCCTGCTGTCTTCACCCTGGCATCTCTCCTCCTCCGTTTGGTCCTTAGGGTAATTCCTGGGTCTTTGCACTTGTTGACCCTCTTCCTGCAGAGGATTTTGCAGGGTCAGAGAGCCCATGGCAGGCAGGACCATCCCGACTCTCCCCTTCCTGGGGTGCAGCCCCCGGGGGATGGGACCTGGCCGGGGCGTGGGCAGTGCTTTCTGATTCCTTCTGAGGAAGCTGATGGTGCCACCTGTTTTTGTTTCTGCTTCAGATGAATTAAAAAACAAAACTGTGTGTGAAGACCACGAGCTGAAACTGCACTGCCACGAGTCCAAGTTTCTCAACATCTACTCAGCGACCTATGGCAGGAAGACCCAGGAGAGGGACGTCTGCTCCTCGGAAGCCACGTGGCTCCCCCCCTTTGGTATGTGTCTTTATGTGGCTGTTGTCAGGGTGCTGTCGGAGATTAGGGCTCCGGTCCCTAAGGAAGGAGGCCACGCGCTGGCTGGTACCTGGACTAGAGGGAAAGTCAAGGGCAGGGGGAAACCACCCCCGAGGGTCCTGTCTCCCTCTGCCCCACATTCTGGAATCCGTCTGTTGTTCAGTTAGTCTACACCGAGTGTTTACTGAGCACCTGCTGTATGCAGGGCCTGTTGTAAGCATGGGGGAGTCATCAGCGACCAGCACAGAGTCTCCCTGGAGCTGACCTTCCAGCAGTGGATGAGAAAGCAGATAATAAACGAGCTAATGTGTCGCACTTCCGGTGCCCATAAGCATTAAAGGGAAAAGCACATGAGGGAGGGAGGGAGGGAGGGAAGGCCGGAGAGCACGCGGAGGGTGCTGCAGGGAGGCGCAGTGCTGTGGACTGATGGGTGTGCTGAGCAGAGACTCGGAGGGGCAGAGCCTGCAGGTCCTGGGGACGGCGTCCAGGCGGGGAGAAGAGCCCATGCTAAGGCCCTGAGGCTATGTTCAGGGTGGAGAAGAGCTCAGTGAGTCATTCTTAGAAGTCCGCAGTTTGGAGCTAAGATGATGACCCGACACACCTGAGAGCTCCACCCTTCAAAGTCACCCTCTGTTATTATTAGGGTTCTCCAGAGAAATGGAACCAATAGGAGATAGGTGGATAGATAGATAGATAGATAGATGATAGGTAGATTGATAGATAATTGATAGATAGATAGATGATAGGTAGATTGATAGATAATAGATAGATAGATAGATAGATAGACTGATTTTAAAGAATTGGCTCACACATTTGTGGAGGTTGGCAAGTTTGAAACCTGCAGGGCAGGCTGGCAGTCTGAAAACTCAGATAAGAGTTGATGTTCAGTCTTGAGTTTGAATTCCACAGGACAGCAGGCTGGAAACCCTGGCAGAAGTTCTATGTTGCGGCCTGGAGAAGAACTCCCTTTTCAGATGACCCCAGTCTTTGCTCCTAAGGCCTTCCATGGATTGGTTGAGGTCCACCCACGTTGTGGAGGGTGATCTGCGTTACTCAAAGTCTGCTGATTTACTGTTAGTCATATCTTTTTTTTTAAATTGAAGTATAGTTGATTTACAATGTTTCAGGTGTACAGCAAAGTGATTCACTTATACATGTATATATGTGTGTGTGTGTGTGTGTGTGTGTGTGTATTCTTTTTCAAATTCTTTTCCATTATAGGGTATTACAAGATATTGAATAGTTCCCTGTGCTATACAGTAGGTCTTTGATGTTTGTCTATTTTATATATAGTAGTGTGTATCTGTTAATCGCAAGCTCCTAATTTATCCCTCCCCCCCTTTCCCCTTTAGTAACCATAAGTTTATTTTCTATGTCTAAGGTTAGTCGTATCTTAAAAATACCTTCCCAATAACATCTAGACTGGTGTCTGACCAAACCACTGGGCACTGTAGCCTAGGCAAAATGGCACATGAAATTAACCATCACACACCCCAATCTGTGGTGGTGAAACGGCCTCAGCTCCACCCACCGTGTTACCAGAGAGAACAGACCAATTGTGAAACGGCCCAAGAAGTTGCACTTTATTCATCAAACCTGAAATGAGCTCCTTAATGTGTTAAATTGCTGCAATCGATTCCTGGATCACATGTGAAATTAAACATTAATTTAAAAAAGAAGTTTATACATAACTAATATCTTGGATCTGAAAAAAAAAAAAAAAAGAATGTAAAGTGACCTAGCTACACAGGCACACTCTTAGGCAAGGCTGGAGACAGAACCAAAAAGCAATTCACAAGGAACACGTGTCACACGTGTCTCCGAGGCCCCTCGCCCAGCGTTCAGGGAAGGTAGAAGGTCGTCTGAAGGACAGCCGAGGCAGACAGCAGAAGCAGGCCGAAGTGGGCATCCGGCCGCTCTTAATTAGGTCCCGTCTTAACAGGCTTGCCTGCCACGTGGGCAGAGAGACCCTCGTGAGGGTGGCTCCTGCTGTCTGTGCATAGTGCCCGGTGCTCCAGCAAGTGACTTGTGAGTTTGGAAACTCCATTCTCCCTCCCATATAACATCTCCCCGTGTTCACAATGTCTCCACCCCCTTTTCCCTTGTTCCTGCTGCTGCGTTAGGTCAAAGGACCATTGCCTGGTCATCGCAGGAGTCCCCCTGTCCCTAGGCATGGCTTTCTCCCCTGGGTGGCCAGAGGTACCTTCTAAAAGGCAAATCTGATCACTGAACATCCTGCAGGGGCTCCCTGTATCATCTGGTTTGCTTAGCTGGACAAGGCACCCTTGGTGATCTGATCTCTTTCGACAGAAAGCGACTCCACTTCTTAATATCAGTGTGGGACATCCCATTTCTCGGGCTCACTGAGTCCAGCTTAGCCATGTGTGTTTTGGGAGACAGCAATAAGTAACATCTATCCTAGGAGTTCTTTTGAGCAGAAGTTGGTCAGCCAGGTAGGTAGATCTGTGTGCAGGCTGAATGACTGACGTTCCGTACGTCACTGCCTTAGGTTCCTGGGAGGTTGGATGGGAGTTGGGTTTACAGGGAAAGGTCATCAGCCAAAGAAAACGTTAGCAGACCCCGTGGTTAAAAGACAGGTTTCCATAGAGAGTTCAGGGAATCCTCAGGTCAGCTGTGAATAAGCCTTGTTGACTCAGGAAAGGGCTGTGAATGGGAGACTGTGCCCCTTGCTTGGCTGTTCAGTTATTAAATCCTGAGCCCTGGCCAAGTCACATGGCAAAAACAGCCTGCCAGGGCTTCCCTGGTGGCGCAGTGGTTGAGAGTCCGCCTGCCGATGCAGGGAACACGGGTTCGTGCCCCGGTCCGGGAAGATCCCACGTGCCGCGGAGCGGCTGGGCCCGTGAGCCATGGCCGCTGAGCCTGCGCGTCCGGAGCCTGTGCTCCGCAGCGGGAGAGGCCACGGCAGTGAGAGGCTCGCGTACTGCAAAAAAATAAATAAATAAACAGCCTGCCCATCCCTCTCCCCCTTCCCACCCTCCCCTCGCAGTTGCGTGCTTCTGCCCATGGCCCCTTGAGTGCCCGTGAGGGTGAGGGTCAAGCTCTTCACTGCATTCATGAAGCGCCACCCAAATGCCAGAGATCCACTGGCCCCAGGCTCTGCAGTGCGAAGGGGTCCAAGGGAAATGAAAGGGTCCTTGCGGGTCCCCCTTCCGCCCACTGTCTCGGGTCCCCCTTCATCTCACCATCTCGTGTGCCCTTCACCTCACCGTCTCGGGTCCCCGTTCATCTTGTCCCACAGCCTTACGTGGAGGCCTCTGGCTTCACCTTTCGGGTTAGCACTTAAGAGCAGAACCGTGCATGTGTGCAGGAATATGAACCCCTGGCTGCCTGTGCTGGTGAAGTTTCTTGATCTAACTGAAGACTAAGAAATACTCCACTTCTTGGCCCAGGTAAACTGTACGTAAGGGTTTTAAACTGAATTTGGCGTGTTCGCCCCACAAAAATCATCAGTTTTCCCTCTGATATAAACACACTTTAATATCACCCACTTTAAAAAGCACCCTCTTTTGACCCCCTGTCTCCCATCCGCTGCGTCTGCAAGTCCTGTGGACTCTCCCCGTACCCAGTATCCAGACTGTTTGCTCCCAGCCCACTCAGGGCTTCTCTCACCTGGACCATCTGGGCTGCCTCTTGACTGGTCTCCGGCCTCGCTTCTTGATTCCACACCCTCCCTGAGCCCCTTCTTCACTTAGCAGTCAGAGGGATTTTATTTAAATCAAATCAGATCACATCCCCCCACCCCACTTAAAGCCCTTCACTCTGTCTACTGTAGAATAAACCCGGTCTCCCAGCTGTGGTGCATCTGTCTCTCCTTCCTTTACTACCTCTGGAGCACTCCACACTCCTTCATACCCCAGGGCCTTTGCACAAGCTCTTCCTCTGGCCTGGAATCTCACCCCACATCTTTGCATGGCCAGCTCCGTCTCGTCATTCGGGAATCAACTCAGATGTCATTTCAGAGAGGTTCTCCGAGGCAGCCTGCCAGCACGGCACCTTGTCCCTGCCATCCCACTCGAGCTGTCCCCATTTGATTGTCTTCATAACGTGGAAATAGTCACTTATGTGCATATGGTCTCTCTCACCTGGAGAAGGCCAGCACTGCAGAGGATATGCCTCTTTTTTCCTGTGGAATTCCCAGCAAGCAGAGCAGAGCCTGGCACAGAGCAGGTGCCCGTGTGAATCTCGAGCCCTGTGAATGAGTCAGAGCCCCCCTTCCTAAGTGAGGCACCCACACTGGCCTCCGGCGGGTGGATGGTTGCCGGCCTGGAATGTGGGCCTGGTGTTGTCACAGCTTCCAACCTCTCATGAGATGCTGGGAATCTGAATTTTTTTTTTAATGTGAAATTTTCCAACTTTTAAAACACCGTGCAAGCCAAACAAAACATGCCTACGGGCCACATCCGGTCCATGGGCCACCGGTGTGTGATCTCTGCTCTCAGTTCTAAGTTATTACTGCAGCTGGGCCTCAGCGCTTCGAAGAAGGAGAAAGGGCTGTTTATTTTTAACCCCGGAACCTGGTATGAACTTGGGAGGATGGTTGCCTAAAGGCCAAGTGGTCGGGTCTCACCTTGGGCCTCTGAAAGGGGATGTGTGTGCTTTTCCTCTTGCATATAAGCTAAAGTCTGGTGCAGCCCCACAAGCTCAGGGTCTGGGTACCCAGGGCAGCCCCGCATACTCGGTCAGAAAGCAGGGCGGAGCGGGGCGTTAGCACGCAGATACCCAGCGAGAGCATTTCCACTTCTTTCTAAAAGATAATTGTTGTGATGATTGTTGTTCTGCACAAGCACCGTCATTGTATTGAACAGAAATAAGAGAAAGATTCAGCCACAGATTTTTCCCATCAAATGAAAAGATTTTTCTTTTCAGGATCTCTTCCAAGTCCTGGTGTATGATGAGCAGAGAACAACTTTTACATAATGGCAATTCTGAAGTAGATACATTTGAATTCTGCTTTGAAATTTAACTTTATGTCACGGGTGGTTTTCCACATGACCAGTGAATTCCTGACAAAGTCAATCACTCTCTTGTTAAAGGGATACAATATATACTTTAATTACCCATTCCCTGGTGGCTGTTTCATTGCTTTTTTTTTTTTAATTAATTGATTTATTTTTTGGCTGCATTGGGTCATCGTTGCTACATGAGGGCTTTCTCTAGTTGCGGAGAACAGGGGCTACTCTTCATTGGGGTGTGAGGGCTTCTCGTTGCGGTGGCTTCTCTTGTTACGGAGCACGAGCTCTAGAGAGCAGACTCAGTAGTTGTGGCGCTCGGGCTTAGTTGCTCCGCGGCATGTGGGATCTTCCCTGACCAGGGCTCGAACCCGTGTCCCCTGCATTGGCAGGCGGACTCTTAACCACTGCACCACCAGGGAAGTCCCTATTTCATTGTTTCTGATTTTTAAATATCATAAACAATGTGTAAGGAACCTGTGCTTGTAGCTTTTTCTTTCCTCTGGTTTATTTCCTTGGGATAAATTCCCAGAAGTTTTATTCCAAAGGAGGGCATGGGCATGTTTACAGTTCTTCCCATGTACCACCAGAGGTCTTTCCAAAACCTTTTCATACCAGTTTATGTGCATAAACAGTGACGTAGAACTGTGGGTTTCCCTGCAATTTTTGCAGCATTCTGTATGATTTTTCTTCATGTTTCCAAGTTAATAGGTATATAGTGGCCTTTCTGTATATTTTTTATTTGCTTTTCTTTGTTTATGAATGACCTTGAACCTTTCCCCTTGTGTTTGTGGTTATTGCATTTGTGCTTTGCACACACTGTGTCTCTAGCCTTTGTCCTTTTGTTGTTGTTGAGATCTTTATTTTTTCCATTAATTTTTATGAGCTCAAGACAGAGTAAAGATATGAACCCTTTATACATTTTTTTCTGCTGGACGTTTCCCATGCCACGGTATATTTTTTTCTGAACTAGTAGTCCAGGTTTGCTATATAGGGCTGGTTGCGTCTGTGTGCTTCATACATAGGATAAGTTCAAAGGGAATGGGTTGAGTGGTGGTGGAGAGGGGGACGCCCCTGGTGGGAGTCGGGCAGGTACATGTGGTCCCCACATTCATGGTGTGACGGCATCATGTTCCCACAAGCATCCTCAGGGCTGCCCAAGGCCTGGCCATCAGTACCTCCCATAGCGGGACCCAAGCTTCTATTGGACATCCCCAAGGATATGAGGGGACTCATGCTGTCCTCGGCAAGGCCTCCGGGTCTGGGCTGGGAGGAGGGCAGACAGAGTCTCCACGCTCTATGGGTGATACTCTAAGCTGGTCCCATCTGGAATGTATCAGGGCAGGCGCAGCCATGGTGAGGCGCTGGTCACACACCACACCCTGGCCTTGGACAGGGCTTCCCAGTCTTCCCACGTCATCACACACAGAAAATTATATTTGCATGGCACAGAGGGGTAAAGGGAGGCACTGCCCATACCCAAAATCAAGAGTCCAAGGGAAGCCTGGAGGCCTGAGGAGATGCATTCAGTGTACCTGTGTGCATTCACTGGTTTTGTCTTTTTTATAATTTATTTATTTTTGGCTGCGTTGGGTCTGCGTTGCTGCATGCAGGCTTTCTCTAGTTGCGGCCAGTGGGGGGCTACTCTTCGTTGCAGTGCATGTGCTTCTTATTGTGGTGGCTTCTCTTGTTGTGGAGCATGGGCTCTAGGTGCACAGGCTTCAGTAGTTGTGGCACGTGGGCTCAGTAGTTGTGGCTCGCGGGCTCTAGAGCACAGGCTCAGTAGTTGTGGCGCACGGGCTTACTTGCTCCGCGGCATGTGCGATCGTCCCGGACCAGGGCTCGAACCCGTGTCCCCTGCATTGGCAGGTGGATTCTTATCCACTGCGCCACCAGGGAAGTCCCTGCATTCACTGTTGAAGTTGGGAAGCTCTGCCTTGAAGATGCACTTGGCTCAGGACGCAAAGGTTACTGATGCTGGGCTTGTCTTCAAGGCCCTTGGACTTGAACCATCTCCTCAAGGTCCTCCCAACTATGCCCACTTCCCAGTCCCAAAGCTACTTCTGTAGTTTTAGGATTTTCTTTCCCCAGCAATGTGTATTTGTTTTCTTTTCTTTTATTTTTTTAAATTGAAGTATAGTTGATTTACAATGTTGTGCCAGTCTCTGCTGTACAGCAAAGTGACTCAGTTATACACAGGTAGACATTCTTTTTTATATTCTTTTTTTTTTTTGCGGTACGCGGGCCTCTCACTGTTGTGGCCTCTCCCGTTGCGGAGCACAGGCTCCGGCCGCGCAGGCTCAGTGGCCATGGCTCACGGGCCCAGCAGCTCTGCGGCATATGGGATCTTCCCGGACCGGGGCACGAACCCGTGTCCCCTGCATCGGCAGGCGGACTCTCAACCACTGCGCCACCAGGAAAACCCCTCTTTTTTATATTCTTTTCCATTATGGTTTATCACAGAATATACTTTTGTGTGCTATACAGTAGGACCTTGTTGTTTACCCATTCTAAATGTAATAGTTTGCATCTACTGTATTTGTTTTCTATTGCAGAGTAATAAAATATTCCCAAATTTAATGGCTTAAAACAAAAATGAACATTTATTACCACACCGTTTCTGTGGGGCAGGGATTCTGGGATACCCTAGTTGGGAAGTTCTTGCTTAGGGCCTCATGGTGTCTCATGGTTGCAGCTGGCATGTCGGCTTGGGCTGCAGTCATCTGAGGGCTGGACTTCCAAGGTGACTCACTCACATGGCGGGCAAGTTGGTGCAGGTTGTTGGTGGGAGACCTTGGTTCTCCCCACATAGGTCTCTTGAGTGTCCTTGAGACATGGCAGCTGGCTTCTCCCAAAGCCCAAGATGCAGAAGAGCAAATGGAAGCCACACACCGTCACCTCCACCCAACTCTATGGGTCTCACAGACCAGCTGATTCTTTGAGGGAGGAGGCTACACAAGGGTGTGAATTCCAGGAGGTTGAGACCATTGGGCGCCATCTTGAAGGCTGCTACGGGCTGAACTGTGTCCTCGTAAAATTCCCGTGTTGACATCCTAACCTCCAGTACCTCAGAATTGTGACTGTCTGGGAAGATGGGGCCTTTAAAGAGGTGACTAAGTTAAACCGTGGTCATATGGGAGGGCCTTAATCCAACATGACTGCTTATAAGAAGGGGAGATCAGGACACGGACACACACAGAGGGAAGACCATGTGAGGACGCAGGAGAGGTCAGCCATTTGCAAGCTAAGGAGAGAAACCTCAGAAGGAGCCAACCCTCCTGACATCTTGGACTTCCGGCCTCCAGAACCAAGAGGAAACAAAATTCTGTTGTTTAAGCCACCCAGTTTGTGGTACTCATTACCACGGCCCTATAAACTACTACAAAGGCTGACTGACCGTCACAGCTGTCAAAAAGTGACATTTTACCGTCACACAGGTTCAAACACAGGTAGATCTGGTGTCTCTTCTTGAGGGTGGTGACCCAAAATTTCTGAAAGATCTTAAAGCAAGTCAGACCCCTCAGCACTGATGGCTCTTTTTGGGACTTCCCTGGAGGCCCAGTGGTTAAGACTCCCCATGCTTCCAATGCAGGGGCTGTGGGTTCAATCCCTGGTCAGAGAACCAAGATCCCACATGCCGTGTGGCATGGCCAAAAAATTTGAAAAAAAACCCGAAAACTTACAGCTCCTCTAGTGGAAGAGAAACTGAAAGAAAGGTATGGAAGTGATCAGCGTTGGTTCCAGAGAAACACCAGTGAAGCAGCATCCTAACACAGAACCTTCCCACAGACCGGGCGTGAACTTAGGAAAGCAGGCCTCCAGAAAGTTCCCTTCGCTGGGCCTCCACTATGGGACGTCATTTCCTGCTGCAGCTGCATTTTCTGGGTGGGCTCCAGAGACTCTATTTCCTTAAGAAGTGAATGAGAAAAACGACACAATGGACGTCAAAGGCTGGGCTAAGGCCACCCCAAGGCCAAGTGTGGGCAGGCCTGGACTTTTCAGCCAAAGATCAAGGTGCCAGGGATTCCCACTGCCAAGAAAGTCTCTTAAGAGCAACCAGCCTAATTATCTGAATAAACACAGGTTGTAAAGAGCGATTAACTTCAGTTTCTGTTAAACAGTAGCCTCCCCCCCCCAAAAAAGTTGAATATCTTGTTATCACATGTATTGGGGTGGAGGGTAGTTTGCCAGGCAGAGAGGTGCAAACAGAATCAGCCTGGGAGGGAAATAACCACTTTTAAAAAAGAATCCTGCCAATGGTTCAGAGCTCAGCATCAACAAGGAAATGGTCAGACCCGAAGTGGACCTGAATTACCTTGGGCCTCTTCCTAAAAACACACTGTGGCTTCTTTCCTTCTCACCAAGATAAATTCTTTCACTCCCAGGGTAGCTGTGAGTGCAGAAGCCTGCCTCTGTAAATCACGCTGGTCACAGGACCTCCTGGGTGCAAGAGGATTGTCGTCTTACAAATGGGAGTCTCTTCCCCCCGCCCTTCCTCTGTGAGCCTTAAAGAATACGGTCAGGCACATGTCCTAAGAAAATATAATGTTTCCAGGGCTCTTATACCGTTCTGGCAAGAGCATGAATTTGTACAACTCTTCTGGGTAACGGGTTGGCAGTGTGTGTCAAAAACTTTAACATTTTGAATGCCCTCTGACAAAGCAATCTACTTCCAAGAATTAGAAACTACCATGCCTGTGTGCAAATGTTTATCTCTAAGGATGTTTCACATAGAATTCTTTATAGCATTAAACCATGGAACTCATCAGAATGTCTACCAATAGGGTATTGTAAATAGAGCTGATACATCCATGAAGTGAGAATCTCTACACCTCTTTAAAATGATGCTTATGTTAAAATTTTCACAAATATATTAATAAATGAGAAAAAATAGCATACAGAGTAATATGTACATGATCCCATTGGGGGGGGAAGGACATTTAAACATAGAAAAGTGACTACAAGGATGTTCTTTAAAGGTTAACCTTTTTTTTCCTATTAGTGGGATTTACTAGGGATTTTTATTTTCCTGGTTTAGGCATATTTGTGATTTTCAAGTTTTCAACTACAAACATGTTTTTATTTTGAAACAGAAAAAAATAATAGTTTACAGACAAAAACAATAGTAGTTATTATAGGACTTCTAAGAATAACTTCATAATTCGTACGGTTACTTCTTCCCAGTGTAGGTGGCTTATACAGAAATCATACAGTGCATTCTCAGATCTCTTGAGATTTAAGGTTTCTTTTTTTCAACTGATACATGTGCTCAGAGAAGAACCTGTGCGTCCACAAAGCAATGAAAAATAATAATAAAAATAAACTGCAAGGGACTGGGGAGAGATAAATTAAGAGTTTGGGATTAACAGATACACACTACTATATATAAAGTAAGTAAACAACAAGGACCTACTGTATAGCACAGGGAACTGTACTCAATATCTTGTATTATAATAACCGATAATGGAAAACAATCTGAAAAAGAATATATACGTATATATGTATAACTGAATCACTTTGCTATACACTTGAAACTAACACAACATTGTAAATTAATCATACTTCAATAAAAAACTTTTTAAATAAACTGGAAGAAAATTCAAAGGATACATTTTTACTCCTAGGTAAACTTTTCATGGCTTCTGGGGCAAACTGGGTTATACAAAAGAATAGTTTATCATTACATTTGCAGAAAAATTTACATTTCTGAAAATAATCGCCCCAGAGACCCTCGTATTCAAAAGCTGTCTTCTATCCAGACATGAATTTTATTTTTCTTTTTAAGAAAGTTCATTTTGTACGCTTTCATTTCAAAGCAATGTAAACTCAAAAACTTGGAAAGCATCTCAAAATCGATAGGGGAAAAAAAAACTTTCCCATCAGCCAGAAATATCCCGTTACCATCTTGGTGATTCTCCTTACAGTGTTTTTAAATTTTTGCTTATTTGCAGGTTAAACTTTAATATTTAGGTCTGATCGTACCATATGCTTGTTTTCACTTTCTGGACTTTTAACCATAGGAGGTATTCCATTCGACCTTAGAGACAGCTGGTGAGAACAGTTCACATTTATGTGGGCTTTGACTTCCGCAGTTGCTTCATACAAACCTCACAGAGAGACAGTGAAAAAGATGTTCCTCGTGCTACGCAGGAGGGACACAGAGTCTCAGTGAGTTGAGCAGATACCAGGTGCTGGGCAAACAGCAGAGAAACTCCCATGCCCTCCAGGAGCTCTCATCCAATGAGAGATCCAGGCACCAAAGCAGCTAACCTAACGCAACACAACGCACCGTAAGCAGCACGACTGCCCACCGCAGACCCCAGCTCCGTGCAGCAGCCCTGTCCATGGGGCATCCCCCTTTGTGCTCTGGAAGCCATTGCCCTCGCCCCTTAGGCTTGGGGTGGTAGCATCTCACAGCTTTTCCTTGCCCCGGGGTCCTGCACCATCCTTCGAGGTGTTCACATCCCATCCACACCTTTGTAAAGTCTCTTTATCAAGCTTGCTTTACGTTGTCCGATTTGAGCGCTGGGTGGCCTGCCGGAACCCTGATGATACCCACTGCTCACGTTACTGTTCTTGACTCTTCACAAAGACGTACTTGATGCTCAGGCACTTAAAACATTTCATTCTATCTTCATTGGCTGCTTGACTTGCTCTGTTTACTTTTCTTTCATTCATAAGAACGCACCAGATTAGGTCCAGCAAGATGCCTCCTTTAGACTGGAGTATTCAGAAGCAGTCAGAAAAAAGATGGATCTATTCCAAGCCAGAGCGAGTTGCAGAGAACTGACCCAGGGACCAAAAGGAGGCTGACAGCTTCCTGAAGCCCCTCCAGGCAGCTTTTCTCAGCACAGATTTGAACTCACGGATCACACCCCGCCCCTCCCCACACACACAGAGCAAACACATTCTAAAGCCAGATATATGGGATGTTTGCATTCCCTGGCGTCCATGCCAGTCCACTAATTCATTCATTAAATATATCATTGTTGGGTGTCTGCTATGTGCCCAACACTCCAGTGATCATGGAACTGGACTTAGCAAAATAAATCAGAACCTTCATGAATATATTCAGATCAAGTGCTTTTATAAGAATGTTCCTCACCATTTGTTGAGATATACATATTACATACATTTAGATATATCACCAAAAATATATACATATATATTCACACATACACACATACATATATACATATATGTTTATAGGGTCCATATATTTTTATATGTGTGAATATATATATACACATATTACATAAACAAATATATAATTTATATATTGTATATATGTGTGTGTGTGTGTGTGTGTGTATTTATTTAATTTAATTGTCCTTTCCTCAAGATCATTGTCTTTCCAGCTTTGTGGTGTTTACCACAGATCCTTCCTTTCTTTTTTTTCTTCCTTTTTTTTGGTTTAGCCATACCGTGCTGCTTATGGGATCTTAGTTCCCCAATCAGGGATTGAACCCACGCCCTCAACAGTGAAGGTGCAGAGTCCTAACCACTGGACCTCCAGGGAATTTCCAAACAGATCCTTCCTTTCAACTGGACTCTTTCACGGATCTCTAGTTAACATAAGAGGTGGAGTTGGAGGGCTTCCCTGGTGGCGCAGTGGTCGGGAGTCCGCCTGCCGATGCAGGGGACACGGGTTCGTGCCCCGGTCCGGGAGGATCCCACGTGCCGCAGAGCGGCTGGGCCCATGAGCCATGGCCGCTGAGCCTGCGCGTCCGGAGCCTGTGCTCCGCAACGGGAGAGGCCACAACAGTGAGAGAGGCCCGCGTACCGCAAAAAAAAAAAAAAAAAAAAAAAGATTTCCTGCAAAAGTGACAGGGTTGAAGATGAAGCTGCAGCGGGGAACTGAGGAGGGATGATTCTAGGACCGAGCATCAGACCTCGGAGGAGGGAGGCGGGGCTTCTGGCCGGGCTGCCTAGAGGATGTCGCAGCGCGACTGAGAGCAGCAAGTGGGGGAAGAGCAAGCTCAGGCTGCTTCGCTTGGGTGTTGGTGGGGGAGGGGAACATGATGAATGTCGCGTGAGGAGTGAGAGGTTCCTGAGGGAACAGCGAAGGCGATCCATTATGGGAGCTGGAAGCGGTCGGGTCCTCAGTTTTCCGATGGTCCAGGTGGACGTGGGCCCAGATGGCGTGTGCAGGTGCAAGGAGAGAGCCCAGGCTGAGGAAGGACCTCCTGTGGGGCGAGCAGGCCTGCAGGGGTCTCTGGGATGGAGCAGTCAGACAGATGGGGGGGGGAAGGGCACCAGGCAGCCAAGGTCAGGGAGGAAGCCTCCAGCAAGAGTGTTCAGGCACCCGAGTTCCGGAGATGGGCGAGGATTAGGGCCGCCACATCTCTCTGCTAGGACAGTGGTAGGTCCCTGTGATCTGAGGGAAGGGACCCTTGTCAGGGTGTGTGGAGGGCAGAGGCACATTGGGGAATGGCTGGGACGTGGGTGGAGGGGGACACAGCGGAGGTGGCCGGCATGGAGGACCTTTGCAGAATCCTGACTGTGAAGGAAGGCGATAAGGCTGGAGACAGTTTCCGGGATTGGACTGCAGGGGTTTTGTTTTTACAGGGTAGAGGAGTTTGTCATCTGTAAGACATGAACAGACAGCACAAGAAAAGTCCTGTGAGGGGATTCCCTGGCGCTCCAGTGGTTAGGACTCCACGCTTTCACTGCCACGGCCCGGGTTCAGTCCCTGGTCAGGGAACTAAGATCCCGCAAGCTACGTGGTGTAGCCAAGAAAAGAAAAGTCCTGTGACTGGGGGCCCCTGTGCTCTCCCTGAGACCAGCTTCATAGCATCCGCCCTCAGGCTCTGCGGGCATGCACATCCCATGGGCATCTCAGGATCTGAAAACTTTCTTGAATGGTCCTTCCCCTTTGAAAGGCAGAATAGTTTTTTATTTTGTTTTGTTTTATTTTAATGAATTTACCATCTCGTCCTCCAAACTGCCTACTGCTACTGATCTCCCCTGTCCACGGCAGTGGCACCGCCATCTCCTCTGTCCCCAGGCTGAAGGTCTGACTCATCCTTAGTGGGGCCCTCACTCCCCCCCACTGGAGACCTGAAGAGTGGAGCTCAGAGGTTAAAAGGTTAAACCTGCAGACTTGAGGGCCTTTCCCGGGTGTTCACGTCCAGACCCTGCTGTCCTCATTCTTTAGCTGTATGCGGTTCCGTAACCTCTCACACATCTGTGTCCCCATTCACAAAATTGATATTTTATATATATATACACCCACACTCTCTCTCTCTCTCTATATATATATATATATAAACATATATGTAATATAAACAACCTATTAGATATCAACTAACCTATTATAGATTATATAAGCAACTTATGATACATAATAATATATCCTATCCTATATATAGTCTCTCTAAAATATAAGATATTATAATAAACAACCTATCTCATGGGGTTGTTGAAACATTGTATCAGTTCACATACAAGTGCTGAGAGCAGAGCCTGGCAGAATGTTAGCTGTTATAGTGAGCTGAACTTTGCGAGGTGTCTAGAATTCTCTTCTTCTCCATTCCCTTCTCTTCAAGCCCTTAACTCCTCCAAACGTGTATTATTAAAATTGCTTCCAAACTAGTCTCCCTGCCTTTGGTTCCTTTTCTCTCCCAGGGCATCCCATACACTGTCCCCAAAGGAAGTAGCATCAAGGCATTTTTTTAGGCTCCCTGTTGCTTGCAGAATAAAGTTCAAAGTCTTTAGCTCAGCGTTCAGAGGTAGCTTGGTCCTGCTCCATTTTGCTTTTCCGGCTCATCTACTGCGTCTTCCTTGCCCACGCCCGCTATTCCAGCTCACGCTGAGCCCCTAGACTCCCACGAAGTGCTTCTGGCCCACTTGCCTTGGTGTTTCTACCTTTCTCTCTTTGCCTGCCTCTATCCAATTCATGCTGCTTCTCCCATGACCAAGCCCCTCTGCTCCATAAAGCCTGTCTTGACCACTCCGGTCCCCGGCAACTTCTCCTGCCTCCAACCCCATCACCTCTTGTCTGGACCAATCACTGCTGACACTCACTCCGTGTTTCACATTAGTAGCCGTCAGGTTAATGTGGGTTTTGTCTCTCCAGCCCCATCCGACATCCTGCGAATGCAAGGCAGGCTTCTTCTGACTTGTTTTTCAGACGGTACCTAGCCCAGTGCCTTGTCCTCCGTACGTGTTCAATTAATATTTACTAATTGTGATGGCATCGTGCCAGGGTGCTGAAAACCACATCCTTGTGTTTATTCATCCATCTATCCTTTTGTTCATTCATTCATTCGTTATTACTGGATTTCCACAGTGGACCAGGCTGTGGGAATTAGATAAGGAACAAGATGGAAATAGTCCCCGTCCTCATGGAGCTTATGCTCACACAGGGAGAAGGATTCTCAGAATTAACCAATAACTAAAATATTTCAGAGAGGTAACGCTCACAAAAGAAATACGAATCTTTATTCAGTGTTCTGCGTGCTTTGCCTCTTCTATATGCGAGGCCCGTTACCTGACTGGGGAGACAGGGGCAGTGCCCAGTGCAAGATGCAAATACAGGGCCCCTTGTTCAAAAATACATAAGGATTTCCGACCAGTGACAGCAGAGCGTTCGAGCAGTCTGATTAAAGTAAGCCCTTCCAGGCCTGCCTGTGTAGTATTGATACCTAGCCCATGCGGGGTGCTTTGATGAGACAGAAAATAATCAGAGAAACGATCTCCGTGAGATGTGAGATCCAGCTCAGTATCCTTATTTACAGAAAATAACAGTAGCTACATGGTGGCCATACGTGGAATCCAACCAACATGAAGTTCTTGATTTTTTTTTGCCTCTCAGATTGCTTGTCTTACTCGGCTTTGCAAGTATTATCCAGGAGGTGTTATGGGAAGCAGAGATGCAAAATTCTCGTCAACAATCACCATTTCGGAAGCCCCTGTCTTCCGGGAGTGAAGAAATACCTCACCGTCGCCTACGCATGTGGTAAGAATCCACCCTCCCCAAGCTGCTTGGAGACCCTGCCTCTTGGGGAGGTGGTGAGCATGTGAACAGGAGTTTTCCGGTAACAAACCATTGCATTCACTCTACCCTGAAACTGTGCTGTCATCCCAGATACTGGCGAGCCTCTTCTCCTATCCCTTAGCCTTGTTTATGACATTCGCCTCAGATAAGCGATCGAATTGTCTCTGGTCCACATTTGTTTTAAAAGTGCTTTTAGCAATCAGATTGGCAGCAAGCGGGCTGGGCAGGAAAAGAACAAGCAAATGGGATAAAATGGATGTCACTGAGAAGAATGATTTCAAGCTGGGTTCTTAGGAGGCTCTGAAATGTATGGGTACGTCACACAAATTCACTCAGTATTGCTGGACTCCCAGCTAATCTTCCATCCCAGCCTTCAGGCTGTAAAATGACTAATTCTCTGTGCTGCCGACAGCCGTTTTATCGACGTACCCCCGGGGTTAAACCAACAGATCAAATGCTTACCCCACAGCCATTAAATATGTTACATGACAGCATCACTTTGCTTTCCTAGTGTCTTCAAATAATAAAATGAAATTGCTCATTCATTTGATTCTAATTTTATAGAGCCGCCTTTAAAAATCAGGTGTTAATTACCCTCAGAGGGTGCCGTGGATTTCTGGTTTGTAATCCTGACATGTGAACTGGTTTTTAGAGGTGTTTTTTGTTTTTGTTTTTGTTTTTTTTGAAATACGTATAGAAGCAAAGGGAAAGCAAAGAACATCATAACTGAAGAACCCCATACTTTTGCTCATGGAAACCCCTTTCCCCCTGCCAGATACCCCTAGCCTGTCTTTTTTTTTTTTTTTTTTGGTAAGAGCTTTATTGAACTATAAATCACAAACTATACAATTCACCCATTAATCATACAAATCAGTGATCTTAGTAGAGTCACAGAATTGTGCGACTCCCACCATAATTCATTTAAGAACATTCTCATCACTCCCCCAAAGAAGCCCTGGACCCTTCAGCAGTCACCTCCCGACCCACCCCTCACCCTCCAGTCCCACCCAAAGCAACCAGCACTCTCTGTCTTTACTGATTTGCCTCTTCTGGACATTTCATATAAATGGAATCAGACAATACGTGGTTCTTTGTGACTGATTTCTTTACCTCGTATATGTTGTCAAGGTTCATCTATTTGGAGTACGTGGCAGTACTTCATTGCTTTTTATGGTCCAATAATATTTCGTGACATCCCCAGCCTTTTCTATCCCGAGCTCAAACCGTTGTCCTCTGCAATAGCAAAGCTGTAATAGTCACAGTGCAGTGACTACAGGATTGTATTCCCAGAGTAACGGCACCCAGTAACAGCACCCACACTCACATTCCAGGAAGCACGGTTTTATTTGCTCTCCAGTCTATATGCTGGCTCCCGTGTAAAGCAGCTCTGGGTAGCATGGAGCCCATTCTGGCTGAGTTTCCCCAAGATACCAGACAGATCACTCTGAAGTTCTAGTAACTCCAGGCCTCTCCAGCTGAGCGTTGAGGGAAGGGCAGGACATTAACCTGCAAATAAGGTGGATTTCCTGGTGCGCCTTCAAGGTGAGGCCAGAGCAGTTCCCAGCTGAGGCTGCTCTTCGCGAAGAGAAGGTGGACTTTCAGAGCCTAGGGGTCACGTGTTCCAGTCCAAGCTTCCTCTCCCTCATTCAATCGTTCAGCACACTGTGGGCGTGTTGTAGTTAAAAAAGAAAAGACGTTGTCCGTGTCCTCATGGAATTATCAGCTGGGGGAGAGAGATGGGCATTAAACAAATAACCAGAGAAATGTGTCGTTACCCACCGTGATAACTGATGCTTCTGAGAAGGACAGGATGCCGTGTGGAAGGATAACAGTGGAGGGGCCCTTTTAGCTGGTGGGAGGTGGGGGAACGGAGACGTTTTCCAAAGAGAACTTTCCTCTGCGGCGAATTTGCCCCTGTCCTCTGAGGAGTGGGCAGGCGTGAGCTGGCAGGTGCTGAGTGGGGGAGACGAGGGCAGTGGGTGAGGTGGAAGGTGGATGAGGTGGCACGGGAGGGGCCGGGACCAGATCCCACAGGGTCCTGGGAGGAGGTGCCACTGGAGAGTTTTAAGTAAGGGAGTCATTTGGTGATGATTAGACCCTTAGAGGACCACTCCGGCTGTAGGGTGGAGGGTGGGCTAGAGCGGGATGGAAGCAGAGACCAGTCAGACAGCGGCAGGCAATGACTCGGACCCGAATGACGCTAGAGGACGTGGTCCAAACTGGGTGGATTGAGAGGTTTGGGAAAGTAGGAAGACATTCGAGATGCTGGAGAGACCTGGCCTATTTGGGCAAGATTGGGGTCCAGAGAAGGTGACGAGGGCGGGAAAGATTTGTCCCTTGTCCCAACGGGGTGGGGCAGAGGATCTGGGAATGGATGGAGGGAGGGCTTGGGGTTCCAACCGCATGGCCCCCGTCTTCCCAACCTTCTCAAGATAAGTGCGAGCTGAGGTGGTCCGCTGTGAGGACTTGGGGGAGGAGAGAGGGGTTTGAGGAGATGGGAGAAGGTCTGAAGTAAGGGCCGTGGGGACAGGCTGACTTTGGAAAGGGCGGTGGTGACGGAGCTGGGTGTGTTGAGAGCCCAGGGGGTTAGCGGTCAGCGTTCTGGGGGACCCTGGTCTGCCCGGTGGTGGGTCCCTCCCTCAGGGCCAGCTGCTTGAGGACCGGCACGGAGCAGAGGCCTGCTCCAGCCTCACTGGGCAACGGGGAAGGTTCTGGACGAGGTCGAAGGATGGCAGAGGGAGGCATCCACGTGAGTCCGCTCGCGGGTGGGAAGCCGAGGTCAGAGAGGGGGCTTTGCATCTTGCTTTCGGACGTGGGACCGTGGACAGTGGCCCCCTGTCGTCAGCATGGTTCCCCAGGAGTTATCCCAAAGGGAGGTGGTGACCCTCAGCCTGAGGCCACTTAATGTTCCCAGCCCAGCCCCGACTGTCCAAGCAGACACCTTCTAAGGCAACTTCTAACTACCTTCTGAGTGGTTGATGTTTTTTTTCTTTTCTAAGTGGTTGACATTTAAAATTATTTCTCCCCCTGACAGATGACCCTTCACTGTGAAACCTGAATCATGAAAACATGATTTGCAATGTCTGCATATTTTGTAGATTACCAAATGGGCATGAAAAGTTTTACATTTTAAAAACATGAGTTCTACTGATGTGGGAGTTGATACAAAAACAGAGGATGTCGGGAATTAATTTCTAAGAGAATCTGTCTTACTTGGGACTCTCTGGATGTGAATGAAGAAACCAAGTTGAGCTGGTTTAAGCCGAAAGGGGGTTGAGGTTGGGGAGGTACCCTGAGGCCAGAAGGCCGTCTCCAGGAGCCAGGGCCGGAAAGCAAGGCCTCAGGGTGGGCCCAGCTGGAGACTTCACGGCGATGGCAGCCGTCCCTCACCTCTCTGCCTCTCTCTCTCTCTCTCTCTCCCTCCCTCTCTCCCCCCTCTCTCTCTCTGTCTCTCTCTCTCCTCCCTCCCTCTCTCTCTGTCTCTCTCTCCCTCCCTCTCTCCCTCTCTCTCTCTGTCTCTCTCTGTCTCTCTCCTCCCTCCCTCTCTCTGTCTCTCTCTCCCTCCCTCTCTCTCTCTCTCTCTCTCTGTCTCTCTCTCTGTCTCTCTCTGTCTCTCTGTCTCTCTCTGTCTCTCGCTCTCTGTCTCTCCCTCCCTCTCTCTGTCTCTCTCTCTGTCTCTCTCTGTCTGTCTGTCTCTCTCCTCCCTCCCTCTCTCTGTCTCTCTTTCCCTCCCTCTCTCTCTCTCTCTCTCTCTGTCTCTCTGTCTCTCTCTGTCTCTCTCTCTGTCTCTCTCTGTCTCTCTCTGTCTCTCTGTCTCTCTCTGTCTCTCGCTCTCTGTCTCTCCCTCCCTCTCTCTGTCTCTCTCTCTCTGTCTCTGTCTCTGTCTCTCTCTGTCTCTGTCTTTCTCTCTCTCTCTCCCCCCTCTGCAGACAGCCCTCTGACCCTGGGCTGGATGCCATACAGCTATCCCCACAGCCCGAGTGATTCTTCGGTTAGATTTTTATGTTCGAACAACATGAAGACTGGCAATCTGGCAACTTAATTCCAAATTTCTAACAGAGAGCTATTTAATTGGCTGGGCTGGGGTCCAGTAGCCCCCTCCTTTGATCTGCCTTGGCCAGAGACCATGTGATGTGATTATAAACATGGCTGCTAGAGAGGGGCCCAGCCAACCCCCTACTCAAATCAAGATGCTCTTACCTAAGAGGCTCATGGAAGAGCCACCCCTATAGACATCTATTCCACTACCTGGCTTCTGACCGCAGTGTCCAACCGGGCTTTGCTATTCTGCCCAGCAATCTGGCTGCGCCCACCCAGGAAATACCCCACCCCTTGGGTTGGGGAGAGGTTGCCTCAGTGCTGTGAGCAATGTGGTCCCTGCCCTCATGAGCTATAGGATGGAATGTGGTGATTCCAGGCTCTGGTGACTTGGGGGACCAGGAGGGCTTCCCAGGGGAGTGGCGTCTGAGGCAAGTGAGACCAGGCGTGTAAGGAGTCAGCAAGGTGACGGGCAGGCAAAGGCTGGGAAGTGCGCAAAGGGAGCAGGACGGAGGGACCTTGGGGGATGGGCGACTAAGGATTGGCTTGTACCTAAGGGCAGCAGGGAGCCCTTGGAGGGTGTTCTCTGGGGACATAAGTAATTTGCATTTTGATAGGAACACCCCTCCCTATTTTATAGCTTCCTTTAACCCTGCCTTCCCCTCCCTCATTGCTCTAGGCTGCGTGGAGAATTTCAGCGTCTTGGTGAACCCTCGGGGAAATGATTCAGGCTGTGGGCCTTTTGCCTTTTGAACTGTAGGCGGTGCATCTAGTTGATGTCAAACCCCTCAGAGAGCGGAGCAATCAGTCTTTGATTGGGCTGGGAGATGCATCGCTGGAGCTCCCTTCTTTAATGCATGGCTAGACGAGGCCCTCGCTCTCAATTTTTATCCAGGTTTTATTATTAGCCACATCTCTTGGACAGGATAGGTTTCAGACTTTCCTCCTATTAGGAGGAGGCAGACCTGGAGAACGGCCTGCTCTCCCCTCACCCCGACGGGGAGGGCTTCTCCCTGGGTCCACAGCCACTGGTCCTTGAGGGTCACCAAGACAGAGGCACAGCCAGCATCCCCGCCCTGACAGCCAGCATCCCCGCCCTGACAGTTCCTGAGAGGGACAGGAAACACGTGGACCTCAGCCGGGGGCCTGCAGCTCCTCCCAGGAGATGGATGCCAGGATCTGGGGGCAGGAGGGATGGTGGTACTGTAACCGAAAGTGGGGTCCAGCTGCTCGCTGCTTAAAAGCCAATAAAGAGGCCAGGTTGGTGGAAAGGGAAGTGTGCTTTCTTTTGGATGCCGGCAACCTACGCGGGGTGGGAGGGAGGGGACGCCTGTCCAAAGGCCGACTCCCCCCACTGACATCCAGTGGGCAAGAGCTTTTATAGGCTGAGGGAGGGGCTACGTGCAGAAACAGCACAGTCAGCTCTGACGGTCATCTTGAAATTGGTCATCGGTGGTCTGACCAGCGTCATCTTGATTGTTTTAAGTACAGTTAATCTTCAGTTCCAGGGTCGGTTTGTTCTCATTTCCCTGAGGCCAGTTCTTGGAATTGTGACACCTTACGTCATGGCTACAGTCTGGTCAACACATAGTTAACTTCTCTCGTCTGGCGGGGGTTTCAGTATCTATAAGACAGCTCACAGGATATGGCTCAGAATATCATCTATAGCCCTTGAGAAGGAACTAATGGTCCTTGACTATGCTTAATGACTAAACTATTATTATTTGGTCTCCTTTGACTGTTTTCCTTTCTTTCTGCATTTTCTCACTTCTCCGATTAAACTTATTCTTTGGCTAAAGTTTTTCCACAGGCAAAAGGCAGGCAGAGGACATAGGGGAGAAAGACCGTAAGGTCCTGCTCTGTTTCAGTACCAGGGTTGTGTGTAAAAGGAATGGGTGCCAGGATCTGGGGACAAGAGGGATGGTGGTACCAGAATTTGGGGTACCCCCTTCTGTAGGTGCTAGGATTGGGGACAGGAGGAATAGGTGCTGCAGGTTTGGGACAGGCGGGATGGGGGGAATGACAGGATTCAGAGGTGCTCATGCAATCTGGGTACCTATTGAGAGGGTAAGCAGAGATCTTTTTTGTCTCTGATGTGAAAAATTATGTGGGGCTCTAATTTCAACCTGTGGAGGCTTCTTTCTTAAAGTCTACCCGGATCCAGGCTTGACACAGATTTACTCAGGAAAAAAAAATTCAGGAAGGAGGCCTGCCTAAATTTAGCGAACCACTGGAGCCCATTAGAATCATCATCTCTGGTTTCACCTAAGAGGCTTGAGGGGGACTATCTGAGTGGGAATTGCTTTGCCATCTTTATAATGCTTTAAAACAATCCTGTATCGGGTTCCCAAAGGCTGAACGTCCCAGCATCACAGAAAAGAGTAAGGGCATATGTGAGTGAGACCAGGAGTTGAAGCTTCGCCCTTTGCTAGGTGAATGGTTCATCTCTGAGCCTCAGTTTTCCCATCTGCGGGAATGGGAATGACACACATCTTCATGGGGTCACTAAGAGGACTGCACAAGAGGCACTGTTTAAACGCTGAGCACAGGGTTCGGCACGTGGCGGGAGCTCCATGAAAAGGGGGTTTGCTGGCATTTTCACAAAAGGACCTCAAGTGGAGAGGGACGGGTTTAGGGGTGGTAGTAAATGACACGCAGTCCCTGTCCTCATTCAGAATCAGTTTGAAACAGGAGATGCGAGAATCTGACAGGTGTGTTGACACCTGTTGTTACCTTAAAGATCCTAAGAGATTCTCCCAGGACGAGAGCCATTTTCACATAGTAAATCAGCAAGTTCCCTGACGTGAGCCTACGGCAGACACAGGCGATTTAATGTTTTATTCTGCAAAGCTCATTCCTCCCAAGCAATTCCTCCTCGCGCTGGAAAGCCTCTGGCATTTGTAGGGAGCCCAGCCCTCCTGCGGCTGTATCTTGACTACAAGCCGAGAGGCAGACGTGGGAAAGAAACACCACTCCTGCAGAGAGCACTTAACTCCTGCCGAGGAATCAGGGCGCAGAAGTGATGGAGAGGTTGTTCATCAGAAAGCATCCGGGGCAGCACAGCCCAGCTGTCTGGGGCACCGCCGGCGTCCCAGGATCAGCAGCGTGCCTGCCCCTTGGTCGGCCAAGGAGCATTCCCGGGGGGAGGGGTGGACAGCTTACGCCGCCTCTGTCCCCATCACTGTGCCGCCCTGGAAAGTGACCCTCGCTGCTGACGGTCACAAAGGCGCCAGGGCCTCCTGCACGTGGAAAATTCACAATTTAGGAACGTCCTCTGGTTGTTGATCCTGGGACATCCCCAAAAGACTTTTGTTAAGCACTTTGAGAAAGGAAGTGAGGTTTTCTTGCTGCTGAAGATGGCTTACCAGCTCTTTTCCAAAAAATCAGTGCAGTTGAACTTGCCCGGTTTGTATTGGCTTCACTTCTATTTCCTGTTGCCACTTCTCCCAGATACCAGCTGAGCCAAAGAACAAACAAAAATAATTTTCTGTAGCAAAAACATTTGGTTTCCTCTCCCTCCTCCCAGCTGGCTGCAGTGCACTGGCTCTTCAGAATTCTTGCTTTGCCCCCCTGCTCAGCTCCTGCTACCGTCTTGTCCGCTTTGCCTGGGGGGTCTTGAGATCCGGATGGTTTATTCTTAAGGTCAGTTTGGAAGGATCTTTAACCATCTTCCAAGGGAGTCTATTTCACGGCCCTCTCTCTTCGTCCTTCTGTCATCCTTTCTTATAATACTGAGAGCTGCATTCTAGCACAGAGACTTCGAATTCTCTCAGGGTTATTAAGGAAGGAGTGAGTTAAAGAGAGTGAACAAAAAGTGGAATCGCAGCCGGGAGAGGTCGGTGATGAGTTTTGAGTCGGTCCCATTCATTTTGTTTCACTGTGTCTCAGGGAAGTTGATGTTCAGAGTGAACAGCGTTATCGAGGTGTGATTTACATACCTTAAAATTCACCCGTTGTAAGTAAAAATGGTCCAGTGATTCCTGGTAGATTTACAGAGCCGTGCAGCCTTCACCACACTCCAATTTTAAAATATTTCCAAGATCCCCAAAGTTCTGTCACGCCCATTTGCGGTCAGTCCCCATCCCCACTCCTGTCCTCGGCAACCACGAATTTACTTTCTGTCTATAAATTTACCTTTTTCTGGAGATTTCATAGGAATGGAATCATACCATATGTGGTCTTCTGTGTCTGGCTTCTTTCACTGAGCATAATGTTTTTGAAGTTCATCCGTGTTGTAGCAAGTGTCAGTGCAGTCGGTCCTCTGTATCTGTGGGTTGCACATCTGTGGATTCAACCAACCACAGACTGAAAATATTTGGAAAAAAATTCCAGAATGTTGTAAAAAGCACAACTTGAATTTCCTGCACACTGACAACTATTTATACTGTATTTACAACTATTTACATAACATTTACAGTATATTAGGTATTGTAAGGAATCTGGAGATGATTTAAAGTACACGGGAGGATGTGCATAGGTTACATGCAAATCATATGCTATGTGTATTAGGGACTTGAGTGTCTGTGGATTTTGGTATCCAAGGTGGGTCCTGGAACCAATCCCCCAAGGATACCGAAAGATGATTATACTTCATTCCTTGTTATCGCTAAATATCATTCAATTGGATAGATATGCCATATCTTGTTTATTTGTTCTCTGTGTTGTTTTTTTTAAATACTGCAAGATAGGCCTAAAGTTTAACCTTTCTGGGATATTTGATGATCACATGGGTACCGTTGGTGTATGTATGTGAGTGTATTGGACAAGCAGAGTGGTTTATGTACTGATTTGAAAATTGATCTCTTTTTGTCTTATCTACATTGCATTTTAAAGTTGTATTATGTGTACAAAGTATTTAAAATATTTCTTTTTGGTTTTTAGTTCCCAAGAATATACTCACAGCGATCGATCCATCCATTGCTAATCTAAAACCTTCTGTGAAACAGAAAGACGGTGACTATGGTAAGGTTTATGGCTTACTTGCAGCATTTCTCTTTAAGTGAAGGTGAACAGCCCCATGTGACCGCAGGTGGGTGCACACTGGTTAGGATGGAAGGTGTGTGAGCTGCCAGCTCTGAGGATGGCAGTGCTGTGGCAGATGGTTGCAAATGGTGGCCAACATTTTGTGTTTTAAATTATAAGTAGGATAAATCCCCCTTCCATTCCCTCTCTTATTTCCTAAAAGAAAAATCACCTTGAAAAGAGATCTGCTCCGAAATAAATCTGGGGTTCCTGGATTATCCGACGAGCTTGTTGGAAGGAGGATCACATAGGGCAGCGGTCCCCAACCTTTTTTTGGCAGCTGGGACCAATTTCGTGGAAGACAATTTTTCCACAGACCGGGGCTTGTGGGGTGGGGGGGGATGGTTTCGGGATGATTCAAGCGCATTGCATTTACTGTGCACTTTATTTCTATTATTATTACATTGCAATATATAATACAGTAAGTGTACAACTCACCCTAATGCTGACAGGAGGCGGAGCTCAGGCGGTAATGCAGACGATGGGGAGCGGCTGTAAATACAGATGAAGCTTCGCTTGCTCACCTCCGCTCACCACCTGCTGTGCGGTCCAGTTCCTGACAGGCCACAGACTGATACCAGTCTGTGGCCCGGGGGACGGGGTCCTCTGCCATAGGGAGCCTGGGTGGGCCACACCCAGGCTGGACCTGTGTGCCTCTATCCACAGGTGCCCTTCTTTCTGAGGTTTTCACCGGCCTTTTGTAAATAAGGGGATGAACGTTTTGGTCTTCTTATCAAATCTAGAATGGAGTTCAGACCCAGACCCTTGGGGCTCTCGATAGAAATTACAGAGCCCCCCCCCCCAAGACAATCTATATAAGATATTGCACTTTGCAGGTTGAGAATTGGTCTTGTGTTACTTTGATGACATTTATGAAATGTTCCCCCCTAAGAATAAAACTAAAGTGTGCTTGTTATGGAGCACACAGGAAAGCACCAAGAAATAGAACTCACCCTTAGTCTCAAAGCTTAGAGATAACTATTGTTAGTATCCTATGTTCTTCTAGTTCCAGCCCTCCAGCTCTCCACCAGGCTCTGCTTCTCCCAGCCTCTCCCAGCCCCTCTGCTCTTTCTAAAAGGGCTCCCACCCAGATCCCATGGATATCCTGGTCCCCCTGGCGTGGAGGCCTGAGAGCTGTGTCTGACATTCCCAGGGGTCCCCAGGGCCCTTAGGCTACCCCATCAGGGGCTCCCTAAGCTCCATCGCAGCAGCTTCACCAGGCATCCGAAGCCAGATCTGCCCTGTATTCTGCTTCATTTCCAAAAAAGTAGCCCAACACAACCTCCTTCCACAATTCCAGGCCTTCTTATCTGTGGTGAACAGAGCAGACAGCAGCTCTGTGGTTAAGTGGGACATTATTAAATCTCCCAGAGGCGTGATGAATGGGCCTTAAAATGGGAAAATAAACGTGTTCCCTTCTGCGGTAGAGTAGATGAGTGAAGTTGGAACCAACACATTTTAGAATTTCTGAATCCCTTTTATCACTTAATATTTTCAGAGACTGCTTACTAAATGCTCTTCCTGGCTTAGTCTTCCCTAATTTTGTCAGAGGCCCACTTATTGGATCTCTATGACTTTTTATTTATTATGGCAGTCCTGGATTAGGAAAAAATGCATACTGTGAACAGTTGTGATTAATCGGTCTTGCATTTTTTACGAAACAGGTATAAACTTTGACCCAAGGAAACCAAGAGTTCTGAGGAAAGATGGAGCTATTGTCAGCCACTCCCTGGCAGCATTTGCTTACCTTCGAGGTAGGTCAGTGAATTAATAACGGATTTGCTGAATTCTTACTCACAAATGCTCTGTTCAATTACAACACTTGGTTGGCTAAAGAAAAAGGACTTTAAGTTTGACACAGCAACTGCAATCTTCTACAATCCAGAAACACAGAGGCCTGAATTTAGGTATGCTTGCCACTGGCAACCCACGAGAGAACCACACAGGGAAGTAGCAAAGGCTAAAGTCACACTATGTAGCAGTTGGGCTCCATGGGAATTTTCCACTTTGCAAAGTAGGAAGCTAAGGAATGCATTTTCCAGCTGTAAAATTTGGGAAGGGCATAGGATTATTGAATTCCACCCTTGGCTGGGAGAAAATTGGGCTGAAAGATGACTTGGTGAACAAAACAGGTCATGCTCTGTGAAAGGAGAGCCCCTTTCTGAGTCACCAGCGTTACTTCTCACGGTTCCAAGGTTTCCCTTGATAATCTTCCCCTTCAGGATCAGTCAGACTCAACCCTCCTTAATTAGCAGAGCCCACATTGCTCAGGTGCATGCTACCTTTCCTCACCAGCCTCACTGCTCACCTCTGGAGAGACCGTATTTTGGAATGTCAACTCTGCAAGTTTCGACAATGCCTGCCTGACTCTGTTCAGAGAGCCAGAACCTCAGAAGACTTTTGTAAAATACATGGTAATACAATGCATGACGGCATTACTTGCTCAAGGCCTGCCAGAGCTGGGGCTGTTTGGAGTAAGCCTTCCTCAGAAGAAAATAAAGGCTTAAGGAAACATCTCAACACAGGAGATAGAACAGTCTTGGGACCTCCTTACCAATATCCTCCCTGTGTGGGGGTTGTGTGGTTGTTGAGAATCTTCTCTTTTCTAACCACCCTTCCACTTCTGTTTCTTGCTGTTCCGGACAATTGTCATAGTTAAGAGATGTAAGGATTTTTATTGTTGAAAATATCACATATTTTCAAAGTCCCCGGAGAGCCCCTTGGAGGAAAGACATCATGAAAATCCTTCACTCAGAGGAGCAACTAGGAGGCTGCTTATGTGATGCGGCCATTCTGGACCCTGTCAGTTCCTCTCAACAACTGTCTTGGTCAGCTCAGGCAACCATAAGAAGATACCATGGGCCCGGTGGCTTAAACAACAGAACTGTATTTTCTTCCAGGCTGGAAGGCCATGATCAAGGAGCTGGCAGGCTTGGTTTCTGGTGAGGGCTCTCTTCACGGCTTGTAAACAACTGCCTTCCCCCTATGTCTTCACACAGCAGGGAGGGAAAGAGAGAGAGAGAGAGAGTTCTAAGTGTCTCTCTTTTTTTTTTAATTGAATTATAGTTGATTTACAATGTTGTGTTAATTTCTGCTGTACAGCAAAGTGATATAGTTCTACATATATATACATACTTTTCATATTATTTTCCATTATGGTTTATCACAGGCTACTGAATATAGTTCCCTGTGCTATACAGTAGGACCTTGTTGTTTATCCATTCTATATATAATAGTTTGCATCTGCTAATCCTAAACTCCCAGTCCATCCCTCCCCCACCCTCCCTCACCCTTGGCAACTACAAGTCTGTTCTCTATGCCTATGAGTCTGTTGCTGTTTCATAGATATGTTCATTTATGTCACGTTTTAGGTCCCCCTTGGTGTCTCTCCTTATAAGGACACTAATCCTGTTGGATCAGGGCCCCACCCGTATGACCCCATTGAACTGTAATTACCTCCTTATAGGTTCTATCTCTAAATATAGTCATATTCATTCAACACATGAATCTGAGGGGGACACAATACAGTCCATAGTAGTGACCTTGAGAGAGGGACTCTTATCCCCTATTCTGCACACAGGGAAGCTGAGGCTCAGAGGAGTTGAACCAGGTGCCTGAGGACACCAAGTGGCCGGCAACAGGGCAGGATTCAGACTCAGCAGTTATAAAACCTGCCCTCCAGCTTCTCCAAGAGAGATGTATGCCTTTCAGAACTTTGAAGGATGGAAACCTCATGACCTCGAGTGATCTAAGTTAGACTGCCTCCATCCCTGTCCAACCTTTTACACACTCATCGCTCCCAGAAGTCGTTGGAGAGATTTATCTGTTAAACACCCATCTCTCCACTAGACATTAACTATTTCAAGTACAGATGTTTGTCACCTTAGTCGTTGTCATATCCTACTGCCTGGAACAGAGCTGGCACAGAGTAGGTGCACACTAAGTAGTTAATAAGTGACCATATGAAGTGTCCTCCTTTGGTGTCATGAGCTGTCCTGCGCCTAATCATCACCCTGTATTTGCTGTTTGTAGGTATTAAATTTTTAAGGAATGTAAGGACTTGGTGGGTTGTTACTTGGTTTTATAGAGGGATGTTTAGGCCGCAGTTTCATGACTAAGAGAAAGAGGCTCTGAACGTGTGGTGTCAGGTGTTAGTGAAATGAAGTTGCTATAGGAGTTCATTTGTCAAATCACAGAGGCTCACCAAGTCGTAGGGAAACAGGGACATCTGCACTTGCTGGTGAATTTCCTGGGCATGTCGCCCTCTGGGTGGTCACTCTAGAGGTCCCCAGCCCACCTCGTCCTCCTCACGAGGCAGGCCAGCACACTGCGGCGAAGGGCAGGACGTCAGGCTGAGCTGTTTCAACACGAGCGTCACACGTGAGAGCATCACCCTCATCGTCGTTAGAAAGCGGTGCCCCAGCCAACCCTCAGTAGCATCCTTACCCTTGTTGCAGGGACATGATCTGAAGGCTGGACTGGGGTCCCTGGGCACCCACCAAAGGGAGGAGACCCTCCTACAGGAGGGACCCCGACAGGAGCCACCAAGAGTGAGCTGGGAAGATTCCGGCAAAATCAGCTAAATAGACAATAGATTGAGCAAATCCAGAAGGACGTTTCCCAGGTCAGGCTGTAGGTAGCTTTGCTCTATTAGTGCAGCCAAGTTCACATGAAGGACCAGCAGACCAGGACCCAGAATCAAGGGGCCTGTCCTGGGATGTTGAGACAGAGAGGCTGCTGGAACGGACACAAGGATATCCAAGGGTCCGTGATGAATGATTCTGCTTTGGGCCATTTAAATGGTCTGTGAGACATTTTCTTAGGAGTGTTAGAATTTACCCTCCTCTCAGTAATAGAGACCTACTCCTTGAATTCATTCTAGAATTTTGATCATGGGTCTGAAGAAACTCATAGAGAATTTTTGATATCCGGGAAATGGAAAGAGGTGCCCGTGTGTGTGTGTGTGTGTCTGTATTGGAGGCTTGCAGAAGGCAGTTGGCTGGCTCAGCCATTGTACCTCTGCAGGTTGTTCTGAAGGAGACTTAGACAGGCTGGCTCAGAACTTGATGTCCTCCATTCCACCTAGTTAGTGTTTTATCGTGTGCCCTCGTGGCCCAATATTTCAGCCCCGGCCTTGGGCTCGGGCCTGTGTGTGTCTTTGGCCTCTGGAAGCGCTCACTGTGGACTTGCGGGGTGCATGGGGTAACTGGGGCCACGGGTGAGAAAGCAGTGCTTCTCCTGAGTTGGGAGGGCGTCATTGTTTCATATGAAAGGAACTCCAGGCTATCAGGCAAACCCCCATTGAAATAGAAAGTATCATAACACATTCCAGAGTTGAAGTTACACGATCCCCTGTCAGGGAGGACGATGGGAAATCAGCGCCGCCTTGTCACATAGGTGTGGATTCTGAAGTGTTCCCACGGCCTCTAATCTTTGGTTCCATGACAGAAAGTTATTATCACATCCCTAAGTGCTGTCAGACCAGGCCCAATACTCTTTGTGCTTTCACCCGACGGTAGCAGGGCCCCAAGGGGTGGAACCCTCGCCCCAGCCTCTCGATGTCTTATTTGGACACAAATAAGTTTGAGCTGGAGTTTGTGTTGGCTCCAGACCAGGGATCTAAGGGTCAAGGGGCCTTAAAGGCCACGGGCCACCATGGTGAGATTCCCGAGGGCTTGCTACTGCTGATGAAATTAAAGCCATTCGCTTGAGCCTGTGATGAACTAAGGCTAAAATGAGAATAAGACCAACAATAGCACAGTGTGAAGATTCTGTTTGACAAGGAGACTAATGCCTTTATTTTAACAGAACGCATTCAGTATAATAAGAAAAGGGGTCACAGAAGCCTAAAGTGGTCCAATTGATTTTAGAAAACAGACGGTATCCCCTTAGTTTAAAGCCTGGGGCTTTGGAGAGAACCCTGGCCCCGAGCTTGGGGTCCCAGCCAAGCAGTGGCTATGGACACATTAAATAGCTGTGACAGGAAGAGTTGAGCCAGTTCACCACCAGGGCTCCATTTAACTAAGATCTGGTTATTCTATGACTCCAGACTAGTTGGTTCAGGTGACTAGGAAGCCTTATTTCCAACGGGCTTTCCAAGAGTTGCCATGTTCTCCATCTTTGATTACTGGATGTTAGCAGACTTGGTGTAAACATGGCCTGAAGAGTGATCACTTGGCAGGAGGTACACCTGAGCCAAGAGGCACCTAGGGTCTGATGAGTGAGAAGCGCTCCTGGCAATAGAATCCACACCCTCCCTCCCCAGGAGCAGAGGGAGACAGGAAGAAAGGCAACTAACGTTATGGAGCCCCCAACCCACAGGGCACCAAGCCTCGTGCCATAGACCCACGACCCCTCCCTTCAAGCACTCAGCAGATAGCTGTGTCACCCCTGCTTTGGGCCAGGCACTGGGGATTTGGTGAAAAACAAGGTTGTCCAGTCCCAGTCCGCACGGAGCTTGCATTCTATGGCGGGCGAGGGGGAGGACAAAACACACTCAGCAACTTAGTGCCATTCCAGAGGCTATGAGACCTAATGAGAGAGGAGACCTGGTCCAGACTGGGGGTGGGGTCACGGAGGGCTGGATGAAGAGGGGAGAAAGAACATTCCAGACAGAAGGAACAGCACGTGCAAAAGCGCCAAGGTGCGAAGCCGTCTGGCCCCTGCGAGGGATGGAGAGAGGCCAGTGGGTGCGAAAGCAGAAAGCAGAGGGATGAGTCTTTGGAGTTGAACTTGGGGAGGGTAGTTCCATGGACCAGGTCCTAGCAAGCTTCGTAGGCAGTGGTCTGGGTTTGATTTTTACCTTACGGGAGGAGGGAGACCGTTTATAGGTTTGAAGTAGGGGAGTGATGTGATCTGATGTGCACTTTTAAAAAGATTACAGTGGCCACGGTGGGGAAGATGGATGAGAGGGGCAAGAGAGGAGACCAGCTGGGGGTGGGGAGGATGGAGAAGAGAAGTGTTATCATTCCTGTTTTTCAGATAAATTCACTAGATCAGAAGACACCTTAATGAAAGGAAAATACAGGCCACTTACCCAGAGATATTCACGATGTGTATACTGTCTAATGATCAATATCAAGAATAGATAGAAACTATAGATAGATACAGATATATTTTATGTGTAAGAAGAAAAGCACACACAACCCCATTTAAAAAGTGGGCACATGACCTGAGACAGCATTTTGAGACGAGGGATAGGTAAGTATCTGAAGAGATGTGTACATAACTGGGGATCAGGGAAATACAAGTCAAGCCATAGTGAGATGCAATTTTATACTCATATGATTGGAAAAATGTTAGAAGCCTGTCCATACTCAGTGCTGGAGAAGATGAGGATTTGCAGGATTCCTCATGCATTGCAGCCACTTTGGAAACCACGTTGGCAGTATTTCCCCAATTCACATGCCTTACAGCTCATCCGGTTGCCCTCCTAGGTCAGTAGCCGAGACCGACACTTGCAGATATTCACCAGGGACATGTACAGGAATGGTCACAGCTACAAGGCCCACATATAGAAACCTGGCAGCCCCCCAGATGCCCATCAGCAGGAGAGCGAGTGAATAAACCACAGTGTAGTCAAGATAGCGGAATAACATGCGGCAGTATACTGTCAAGTTCAAAACAAACACCAAACCCCCAACGCTGTAACGTTACACCTTTTCCATAAAGCTTTTAGGAATACACAGAGGTGCGATAAGCTATGTAAAAAGGCAAGTGGGGGAGTAACGAGCATGGAATTCAGGTGGTAGTTACCTTGATGGGAGGAGGCTGGGGGGAGGGGAACCCACAGGTTAGACATGATTATTGTCAAGGCTCTAACTCCCACGTGGGGGGCTTATTCACAGCGCGGGTGCTGATTACAGAATTTAAAGTAATTAATTAAATAAATAAACATAAAGGAAGGCCGCGTATTGACCGATGAACAGAATGTGTCATATCCTGAGGATTATGGTGAGTTTAGTTCTGTCCACCTGGAGTCTTTAAAAAGAAGTAACGGGGCTTCCCTGGTGGCGCAGTGGTTGAGAGTCCGCCTGCCGATGCAGGGGACGCGGGTTCGTGCCCCGGTCCGGGAAGATCCCACATGCCGCGGAGCGGCTGGGCCCGTGAGCCATGGCCGCTGAGCCTGCGCGTCCGGAGCCTGTGCTCCGCAACGGGAGAGGCCCGCGTATCGCAAAAAAAATAAATAAATAAAATAAAATAAAAAGAAGTAGAGATGGGAAAGGAGTGGGGGACAGTAACTAGCCCACAGTTACCCACCTGTCTGGGGCAGAGCCAGACCTTAAATCCTCCTTGATCCTGGCCTGAGTACCTGATTCACCCATGAGACCACCGCTGGGAATGATGGTCTCGTGGGCGAGGAGAGAAGGGGGCTGTGGGTGATCATGGTCTCCCAGAAGCTTGACCTGCATGGGATCTTTCTGCCTGGAGCTGGCCCTGTCCTGAACCGGGATGGCTGGAAAAGGTTACAAGTGGATGGGACTCCATTCGCCCATCGGCAGCGCTCCTTCCAGGCACTGCAGGAAGGTGATGGCTACAGGCGTGGCTGTCAGTGGGCTCAAGGCTTACGCTTTCCCAGGAGGAAGAGGAGATGAATTGTGGCTGCACAGAAAGCCCATATCCGAGTCCATGAGGACAGGAAGGACTGGAGAGGACAGTGGCCAGGAGGCTTGGGAAGGGGGGGCCGGAGGCAGCGGGGAGAGGAAAGGAGGTTTCAAAGGAAAGGGAGGTGAGAGTGAAGCTGGGAGTGGTGAGTCCACTCCCAGCAGAGGCTTTGATGTGCAGGGGGAGGAGAAACGATTTGCCCCATCAGATCAGGGCCTCGGGTCTTAGCATCATTTTGTGGTTTACAGTTTAATGATTGCGTCCCAAATGCCAGTCTTCCAATCCCTGTTCTACCACCACTCCCAGAAATGAACACAGCACAAAGGATGTGTGTCTCTATCTGACCAAATCTTCAAAATACCTTGACCCTTAGGAAAAATATATTGTTATTAATAGCACTACAGACACAGCTCACTGCCCCTCCCCTGGCCAAAATCAGTTTTGCATTCAGACTTCTGTGTCTTAGAGAGAGTGATGAGATGGTGCTCGTAGGGGCGACGGCAACAAAGGACATTTGGGTCCAGTGAATTGAGCTGCAAGTGAAGGAAGCCGAATAGGGAAGTTGCATGTTTCAAGGAGATAACGTGTCCCCCTTAGATCTCTCCTGTCAGATCACAGCGGCTAGATCCCTTGACTGTACATGAAACTTAACAACTGTCAAGTTCTGAACCTCCAGTCTGCACCTCTGGGGAGGGACCGAGGCAGTGACGACAAAAGTCATCATTATAGTCGAGTCTAGTGAACGAGGAGGCCACGTGCCTGGCGGAGGCTGGTTCCGTCGAGACGTAGGAGCAAACGGCCAGTGCACATCTCACAAGCTGCTTGCAGCTCAGGAGCTGGGTTCCTGTCCCGGCTCCAGCTAAAGAGGCCAGCTGAGCTCAGACAGTGGCTCGCCTAGACCTCAGCTTGAGTCTCTGTATCAGTGATCCACAAATACGGCCCACGGGCTGATTTTGTAAATAAAGTTTTATTAGAACACAGCCACACCTGTATCATCTTTCGTGTTACAACAGCACAGTTGAGTAGCTGCAACACAGACTGTATGGCCCACAAAGCCTTAAAATATGTACTATCTGACCTTTTGACAGAAGGGTCAGAAAAATCTGTCAACTCCTGACCTATATTAGGAAGTTAGCTGGATCATTACTTCCCAAAATGGGAGTGCTAACACCTCAGGGGGTACACAGCTGAAAAGTCATAGTCCTTTCCAAGCAGGGTTAATGTAAGGATTAAACATATGTAAAGATTTAGACCAAGGTACATAGTACAAATTAGCGTTCTTTCTATTTCTATTGTACAGTTATTTGGAGGTTGAACTTTTACTACCAGAACTTTTATTTATATTTATTTTTTAATCTAAAATTAAGCTTTGTAACATTTACTATATTAGTACTTACATTCATATATATACTTCACATGTAAATTAATTTTTCAAAATTTACTGCTATTAATAATAGCTAACAGTTTATTGAACATTTGTTGTGTGTCATTGAGTGTTCTGAGAGCTTCACAGGCATTAACTCTGACAGAAAGGGGCTTCTGGCCCCATTTTACAGGTGAAGGAACTGAGGAACAGAGAGGTGATGTAATTCGCCGAAAGTCACACTACTAGGGAATGACAGATCTGCATCTGAACTCAGGAGGGCCCAGCTTCTCAGGTCCTTTGCTATGTGTCCTCTCATAAACATACACATGTTGACTATATATGCTCCAAACCTTTTTTTTCTTTTTAATTAGTGGGGGTATATGATCAGTTAGGTGTGGATGGTCTCGGAGATGCTGTCCAGGACTGCACGTATCTGCTTCTGTGGGACTTTGGCCTGGTGAAGACTGACAGCTCCCCCGCGTCCTGACGTGTTCTCTTTCCCTTACAGCCCACCCGGAAAGAGCTGCCCTGCTGTTCGTGTCCAGTGTTTGCATCGGTCTTGCACTCACACTGTGTGCCTTGGTCATCAGAGTGTCCTGCACCAAGGACTTCCGGGAGCTGCAGCTGGCGAGGGAGCACCTGGTGCCAGGAAGCGACAAAGCCGAGGAGGACAGCCAGGATGAGGAGGGGGAGGAGGACTCCTCCGACTCCGATTTTCCAGGGGAACTGTCGGGGTTTCGTAGGACTACATATCCTGTCTACAGTTCCATAGAGGCTGCAGAGCTGGCAGAAAGGATTGAGCGCAGGGAGCAAATCATCCAGGAAATATGGATGAACAGTGGTTTGGACACTTCACTCCCAAGAAACATGAGCCAGTTCTACTGAAAACCAGATGCATCTTGATATGATCACACTTTCTGAAGAGGGAAGGGTTGAGAAGGCCCCTCCAGTTCTGTTTCACTCGTACCTTCTATGAAGGAGAACTTGTCATGTCATCCAATACTGAGGAAGCCAGAAAGTTCTTAAAGGGACATTTCAAACTGTTTACAGCACATTTCAAAATAAATATGGAGGGAAGAAGTCTTGGTTTTCTGTATTTATTTAAATTCATGTCTATATGCTAACAGAACTAGAGTTCACATTTATTGAGCACTTATAATGCCAGGCACTGTTCTAGCTGCTTTTCATGTATTAAGTCATTTAATGCTCACGACAACTTCGGGAGATGGTACTGTCATTATCGTTTTACAGATGGGTAAACAGAAGATCCCTATCTATCCATAAAAGAATTATACTAATATTCACAATGGCAAGCGTGAGTTCAGTCACTCCACGTTCACTGGTGGTAGACTTTAATCACTAACATAATTTGTTTAGAGAAGGGATTGGCAAAGTTTGTTTTCTTTTTAAGGGAAAGATAATATGTTAGGCATCGTAGGTCAGATAGGTCTGCCACAACTACTCACCTCTGACCCTGGAGCTCAAAAGCAGCCACAGCTAATAGGTAATGAATGAACACGGCTGTGTTTCAATAAAACTTTATTTGTGGGAACTGCAATCTGAAATTAACTTTCACATGTCACATATTTCTCTTTTTAATCAATTATTTTAAAATGTAAAAGCCATTCTTAGCTCATGGGCTGTCCAGTAGCCTACAGGCAGTAGACTAGATTTGGCCTGCCTCTTGATTTTGTAAATAAAGTATGGTTTATAACGCCTAAAACATTTACCCTTGCAGGAAAAGCTTGCTGACCCCCGACTTAGGTGAAAACTACAGAATTTCTAGTGGTAAAAAAACAGTCGACCAGATTCCCCAGCAGCCTGTGGGCAAGGATCAAGTAGAGCTACCTTTCAAATTATTGCCAAAAAATAGGTCCTACCATATTAGGGGGAGGGGCAGGTGAAGAAGTAAAAGAAAAAGGAGTTGAGGAAACAAGATTCCTGGTGGGAGAACTGGTGATGGTTTCTTTTAGAAGGCGCCCCCTGGTGGACAGGAGGCTTATAGCTGTGGAGTAGAATAAGAAAAGAATTTTTTTCTCTTTCTTGTCCTAGGGGGCTTCGAGCATTAAAATGATGGTGTTGACTATGAATGAGGTCTCCCTGCCTTATCTTACTTCATCATCACATCAGCCCTGCAAGCAGGCATATGTAGATGAGGGAGCTGAAGGCTGACAGTACTGGGGCCAAGTCATACGGTAGAAAGTGCTGGAGCTGGCTCAGCTGTAAGGTGACCAGGAAATACTAGCTGTTCCCTCAGGAACCCCAGTAACGACAGGTAGGACAGGAGGCATTTCTCTTTCAGCCCCCAGATCCTGAGGGCGAAAGGCCCATCCGAGGAATCCAGAGGAGGGGGTGGTGTGGAGGGAGGGGCCTGTCTCTCATCAACTAGCCCAGCTGCCTGGAGGGCAGAGGGGCTGCAGTTTTGTTTGTTTTTTAAAATTCAGTTTGTCCTAGTTCATTCATTCTGCTATAACAAAAACACCATAGACCAAGTGGCTTATAAAACCACAGAAATTTATTTCTCACGGTTTTGGAGGCTGGAAGTCCAAGATCAAGGGGCCAGGGTCTGGTGAGAGCCTGGCTTCCTGGCTCGTAGCTGGCGGTCTCACTGGATCCTCACGTGGCAGAAAGGCTGGGAGCTCTCTGGGGTCTCCTTTATAAGGGCACTAATCTTATCCAGGGAGGCTCTGCCCTCATGACCTGATCACCTCCCAAAGGCCCCACCTCCAAATACAATGGGTGTTAGGATTTACTCTGAGTTTGGGGGGAACACAAACATTTGGTCTACGCCAGAGATGAAATTCACACGAAGTAAGATTAACCATTTTAAAGCACACAATTCAGTGGCTTTTAGTACATTCACAGTGTCATGGGACCACCACTTCTATCTAGTTCCAAAACATTTTCAACATCAGAAAATAAAACCCCCTACCCATTCAGCAGTCACTCCCCATTCCGCCTTCCCTCCAGCCCCTGGCAGCTACCTCTCTACTTTCTGTCTCTATGCATTCACTTATCCTGGAGGGTTCATATAAAGGGAATCACACATATAAATGTAATCTTTTGTCACTGGCTTCTTTCGTGTAGCATAATGTCCTCAAGGTGATCCACGTTGTAGCATGAATCAGTACTTTCTTCCTTTTCGTGGCTGAATAATATTCCACTATATGTATAGGCCACATTGAGTTCATTAATTCATCCATTGGTAGACATCTGGGTTGCTTCCACTTTAGGCTACTGTGAATAGTGCTGCTGTAAACATTCATGTGTGTTTTCTTTTTCTTTTTTATCTTTTGGCCACACTGCACAGCATGTGGGATCTTAGTTCCCTGACTAGGGATCGAACCTGTGCCCCCTGCACTGGCAGCACAGAGTCTTAACCACTGGACCGCCAGGGAAGCCCCTCGTGTGGTATTTTAACAGCAGTGAAACCACATAAAACGGCAACCGCAGATAAAGTTGATGAGATATCTCGCGGATTCCATTCAACAGAGGGAAGGGGGAGTGAAGGTGAGTCAGAGTGAAACCCCCTTTCTCACCCCCGCTTCTGCCAGTTTCAGAGGGTGCTTCCCTTACACTTACCTGCGAAGGTGGGAGAGTAGAGACTGGTCCAGAGGGGTACCATATGGACAGGCGGGGGTCGTGTGGGCAGAGCTGAAATGCCTCAGCACCTCCAGGAACCCGAGTCCTCCATCTTTAATGGAGGGAATTGGGAGAAGTTGACAGGGCGAAGATGACTCGCCTTCAGTCTGTCATTAGAGATAAATCTGTTCTAGGTCATAGCAGAGAATGAACATATGGCCCCATTGTCTAACTTCTTCATGAGGATTTTGTTCTAATCAAAGAGAATCCTTGTCCTTTTATTTCCTGAGCTTTGAAGCACTTTGAAACTGTCTCAGGTCCCAGAACAGCCTCCGCCATGGTCTCTAGTTCTAATTCCCAAGCAGCATCTTCTCTGGCTCCGTGAACGTAACCGCTGTCCTTCCGATGACCTTGTGCAGCTAAAGAGAGAGCACGCGCCAGCTGAAGGTTTTCACTTTTCCAGTTGGAGGAAGAGCTGTGCCCACACTGACCTCAGTCTCAAAGCTCTTGTTGAATGCCGCGTTGGATCTTCCCTTATCTGCGTCTCCCCCCCAACACCAACCCACGTGCACACTCCTCCCAGGACCCCCGAGGAGGCAGCTGGAAGACAGGCCGGCCAAAGCGAGGGGCAGTCTTTGGCCTGATCAAAAGCAACGAGTTGTTTATTTGCATTTTCTGAGCCCAAGAGAAGAATGTCACGGTCTTCTCATGGAAGGAGCCTGAGAGGTCCTGCTGAGAATGTGTTTGGACGGGCACCACGCCCAGGAGGAAAAGGACCAAACCAGATTTGGATGAAGGATTTCTGATGGAGCGTGGTGGCTGGTGGAAGCTCCCAGGTGGAATTCCACCCGGGGAGTGTGAGGCACACATGGGCTGCTGCTTCTAAGTTCTGTGTTTCTCTGGGCCACAGACACCCCACTGTTTCCAAGCTGTGGGGTTCCGGAAGTCCTGTGCCAAGAGGCCAGCTCTCGGTGGGAGGTTTGCACGTGTCACTACCTCAGTTACTTGCTGCAAATGCTGACTTTCAAAATGCAAGCCGCCTGCTGTAAAATTAAGCCCTCATGGATTCACGGAACTTGTTAGCAGGGCCGCTCCCGCTCTGTTGATGCTGGGGCATTTGCTGCCGCTTCAGGAAAAAGCAGTGCTTACCCAGGGACCAAGCAGTTCCTGGGCGGCCCTGTGAGCGGTCCCACTGCCGACCCCGCAGATGGGCAGTGCGCGGTGCTGTGGCCGCCCAGATCCCTGTACCAAGCCTGCTACCTGCCCCAGCTGCTGCGAGGGTGACCTAACGGCCCACAGCTGCCCTCTTTTGCAGAGAATTGCCCCCTCACCATTTTTGTCTTAGTCTGCGTGGGCTGCTATAACAAAACTACCACAGACAGGGTAGCTTATAAACAACAGAATTTTTTTTCTCAGTTATGGAAATGGACGTCCAAGCTCAGGGTGCCAGCATGGTGGGGTGAGGGCCCTCTTCTGGGTTGCAGACTTCTCGCTGCGTCCTCACATGATGGGAGGCACACGGGGCACTAATCTCATTCATGAGGTCTTTGATCGAAAAACCTCCCGAAGGCCTCACTTCCTAATACCATCACCTTTGGGAGTTAGGATGTGAACATACGAATTCGGAGGGACACAAACATTCAGACCATAGCACTTTTCTTACAAGTATTTCCGCTAAGAGCACTGTTTCAATAAACCACTCATTCAAGGATCTCGGAAACTGACCTGAGACATCCAGTGTGAGGGGCCTGGGGGTACCTATTTGGTCCCTGTCGGCCCACACTGCTGGCACAATGCCACCCGCAGCCTCTGGGGGAGCCAGAGTGGAAGGAACATGGGGGAGCCTCCCCACTAGCAAGCGATGTCAGGGAAGAGTTAGCCGTTGGTTCATACATCTGGCATCTGGTGAGTCTCAGAAAAGTGATGCCCACAAGGGCCCCCTTTCAATCTGTCCCTGTCCTTCTCCATGCGTGGCGACCCCCTATTCTGGCTCCAGGTTACCTGGGGGACCAAGGTCTGACGCTGAGTCCTCCCTGGCAGCGGGGGGAGCTGCATGAACCTTCTCATCCACTTTCCCCAGGGCTGATCCACTCTCGGCAGCCCATATTGTCTAGTGGGGGCCTCCTGGAAAGCACCACTGCCCTGAAACTTTCACCCCACTCCCTGCCCCACCCAGACCCTGGAACACTGATGTCAACCAGACTGGACATGCCTCTGCACCAGCCCTGGCCTCAGGGTCCCCCTCCTGCTGTGCTGCCCTCTTGTTTCCCAACTTCTGTCTGACTTGGTCTTAGCTTGGTCTCAGGAAGATCTATCTGTGCTTCAGTTTCCTCATCTGTAAAATGGGCACAATAATAGTAACTCCTCCCTAGCGGTGTGGAGAGTGACCGTGCTTCACACCTAATAAGAACCACCGTAAATGAAAGCTTTTATCTTCGATTATTTCTTCCTCCTGAGGGTCAGCATCCAGCAGGGCCAAAACTTCTCCAGTTTTACCACATTCAGGGCATCAGCCAGAGCTCTAGGGCAAAGTAAGAACAAGCTGCTGAGGGGGAGAACAAGGCACCCCTCCAGCCTCACCACAGAGGGGAGTTTGGAGGAGGAATGACTGTGCAGAGCTCCAAGGAAAGTGTCAAGGCCTGACCTTGCTGGGAGTCTTCAGCCAAGTCCATTGTGAAGTTTCCCACACTTGGACTTGAAAGGCCAGGCCCAGTATTGGCAGGATAGCTGTAAACCCGGAACTATGGTCACTGGGTTTTCAGAAGCCCATTGTAAGCCTGACCACCAATGCAGAGTTGGCCAAACTCCATCCCATGACTGGACGGTAGCCTCAGAGATTAAATCCTAAATAAATACTCCAACTAAATGCCCTGTCAATTGGAAGCCACCCTGGCCTATAGCTGGAAGTAAGACAAGAAAGAAGCGCGATAGCATCAACCAGATAAGGGAGAATTCAGGAAGCCAGCTAATAATTATCCAAGGCCATCACATCCTTTGTAGGAATTTCAAATCAACAGGCACCTCCCCGTGGGGGCAGTGCTGGGCTCCCTGGAGAATGAATGAGACGGTACTAATCACCACGCTGATCGTCTGGTACGGAGCCAGCAGCCACGTGTGCTTAGCTAATCTTAAACTGAAATCAGTTCATAACATTTATTTATTTATTTATTTTTAAGTTTTTAAATTTTGACTGCATTGGGTCTTCGTTGCTGCACGCAGGCTTTCTCTAGCTGCGGGGAGCAGGGGCTTCTCTTCGTTGCGGTGCGCGGGCTTCTCATTGTCGTGGCTTCTCTTGTTGCGGAACACGGGCTCTAGGCGTGCGGGCTTCAGTATTTGTGGCTCGTGAGCTCAGCAGTTGTGTCTCGCGGGCTCTAGAGCGCAGGCTCAGTAGCTGTGGTGCACGGGCTTAGTTGCTCCGCGGCATGTGGGATCTTCCCGGACCAGGGCTCGAACCCGTGTCCCCTGCATTGGCAGGCAGATTCTTAACCACTACGCCACCAGGGAAGTCCAGTTAATAAAATGTAAAAGTGAGCTCTTCAATCACGCTAGTCACTCAGTGGCCACGTGGCCAGTGGCTCCCGTCTTGGACGGTGCAGAGAGCTCTTTTAGGTGATGCTGAGCTGGTGTATTAAGTCAGACTCGGAGACACAAGCCCAACTCACTGCAATGAAATGGAGCAGATATTTTATTACCAACCAAGGGGGTAATCAGATCAAAATCCCAGGCACAGAAACATGGGGTAAAGTACCTCCTACTCCCACCCTGGCTCACCTTCCTGGGGATGCCCTCACACGTCCCTAGTCTCCAAGCCCTCAGGGCTCGGTCCTGCGGGGACACCTCGGTGCAGCCCAGCCTTTGTGGGAACCGACCCCTGCAGAGCCGCGCCCGCAGCCGTCATGTCCACCTTTGCTGCCCCAGCTGCACACAGCTCATGGCGCCCTTTTGCTCTGACCACCTGTCCTGCCGCAGCTGCTGCCACCAGCCCTCCTCTGGGCACCGCTGCTGCTATCAATTCACCTTTTATTATTGCCTCGTGAGAAGAGCGTGCCTTCCGAGAAGAGCCAGCGCCCCTTCCTCCTGGCCCAGCAGGCTAGCGGCACCCCCAGGAAGCGTCCAGAGGAACCTCAGGCCAAGCCCTCTTCACACCAAGGCCCTGTCTCCCCATTTCCCAGGCAGCAGTGGCTGGTCCACCAGGCCCACACCTCCTACCCTCCTCTTCCTCGTAACCTTCAGGACCTTCCATCTTTTTGCTGAACCTGTGAGTGGAGTCAGCAGAGGCCCTCTTCTTTATCCTTTGGAGGTTTTAGCTTCACAAGACAGAGTATAAGAATGACATTAGCCCAATTCCCTGGCGGTCCAGTTCGCTGCTGAGGCCTGGGTTCAGTCCCTGGTGGGGGAACTCAGATCCTGCGAGCCTTGGGGCGGGACCAGAAAGAAAAAAGAAAAAAGGAATGACATCAGATGGTCAAACCAAATGGCCATGGGAGCCCAGAGAGAACGATTCTACCTAATGGGCTGGAGATGCTTAATGGAGACGGTGCTCAACAGGGTCCTCAGGAATGAGCAGAATTTTTTTGTTTGTTTTTTTTGCGGTACGCAGGCCTCTCACTGTTGTGGCCTCTCCCGTTGCGGAGCACAGGCTCCGGACGCGCAGGCTCAGCGGCCATGGCTCACGGGCCCAGCTGCCCCGCGGCACGTGGGATCTTCCAGGACCGGGGCGCGAACCCGTGTCCCCTGCATCGGCAGGCGGACTCAACCACTGCTCCACCAGGGAAGCCCATGAGCAGAATTTTAAAAGGTGAAGGTGAGGAAACCTGAGGGGGAGACGGGAGCCGCAGCAGTGGGCCAGGAGGTGGGAACAGGAAGGGGATGTTTGGGAATGGGGAGCTGCCAGGGTAAGGGGCGCCATGGGAAATCAGGCTGACGGGGTAGAGAACACCACGAGCTGGGTCTGGACTCCAGGGTGCAGGACTGGCTGTAGGGGGCATCACCCACTTTGGGCAGGATCCCTCCATCTCCAAGAAGCAAAAGCCAGTGTTCAGAGCACGTAAGGGACTTGCCTATTCAGCGCACCCACAGCCAGTAACGGGCTGGGCCTGGCCTCAAACCTGGGCCTCGAACTCTTGGAACAGTAATGGCTCCTGATTTTAAGGTTGCTGGTGACTATCCGGCTAGTCTTACTATCTTATAAGTTACCAAATTACAGCTTAATTTTCTGTTGGAGAAATTAAACAACGTTCTTAGAAAGCTATTCCAGGGACTGACTCGCAAGGGTGCTTGAAAATGCAGTGGGGACTTCCCTGGCGGTCCAGGGACTTCCTTGGTGGTCCAGCGGTTGAGACTTCGCCTTCCAGTGCAGGGCGTGTGGGTTTGATCCCTGGTGGACGAGCTGGGATCCCACATGCCTCGCAGCCGAGAAGCCAAGACATAGACGGAGGCAACATTGTAGCAGATTCATTGAAGACTTTGAGAACGGTTCACATCAAAAAAACTCTTAAAAAAAAAAAGATGCAATGAACTTCTCCAATGATACAAATATATGTCCAGGACCTGACAGATGATCTGTAGCAGAGCCATTCTTTGGAATGTTCCCAATCTTTGCCTGAAGATTGCTCACGGCCCAACTGCACTTCTTTCAGATGGGTCCGGCAGAAAATCCAATTGGGGATTTATCTTGAGATGAAAATGCAGCCTTCCTGCTTGTAAGCAAACTGCCCACGATATCATGAGCTCAGACTGCAGGACTCAGTAGAACAAAGACAGGAAGGCTGGTCACTTCCGATCGGGGCTGCATATTAATTCCCCGTACTTTGTTGCAACTCATGACTCCATGCATGGAGTTCTTTCAAGAAAAGAAAAATAGACCTTGTCATTTCCTATTGTTTCAAAGACAAAATCCAGCCTGGGAAAGATTACGGCAAGAGGAAGGGGACTCGTGTTCAGATGACTAAACAGCAATCTGACCTGGAAAATGCTTGATTAGTTTCCGAGGAAGGGAGGGAGTAGCAATTAGAGGGATATGTAGAATCATGATATTACCTCCCTCACGGAGAAAAAGCAAAATGTTCCCAACCCACTAACCATGAAGGAGCAAGAGAATGTGTTAGGAATCTACAAAACCCAGTGAGTTGCCTCCCAGCTCTGAGCTCCCCGAACTTCCTTCCTTAGAACTTGACCTCTGATTGTAAAGCCTCTGGACCCTGGGAGAGCAAGGCGTGTGCTGTCAGCAGAGGGGGACTCACAGGAGCTATAGCCAGACTCGCCTCCTCCGAGGTTTCTGTTAAAACAGACTTGCCTACATCACTCAGCTCAGGCACGTGGAAAACTTCTTTTCTTATGGAAGATGTCTTGGGAGGAATTCCAACTGTTCGGAAAAAATTAGAATAAAGACGGGTTGTACTGTGTTTTTAAATGAGGTAGATCTGTACATACAGACATGAAAACTTCTTGAAGTCTTATTCAATGAAAAGGGCAAATTGGAAAATAATGCATAGATTATGATATCATTATGTAAAAGAAAAAGACTCCCACATAAAACTATATTTTTCTGTGTATGCATAGAAATCTATAGGTCTGCCTCTCACATCTGCAGGTCGGAGAGGAGGAACGAGTGTTACATACCGAACAGCGAAGTGTTAAAATGTTATAGACATCAGGCCGAAAATATAAAGTTATATAAATGTTCTCTTGCCTTCCTTGACACATATACCTTTATAACGACCTTGAAGCCCAGGTTCAAACAGAATTCCCAGGCTTTTCAGGGTTTGATGCGGCAACACGGCTGCATGGGGAGGAGGGGGCTGGTCTCATACTCTGGCCCCTGACCCACCCTTCGAGTCCCACCTCCCTTCTGTCCCTCCCTGGGAAGGGCCTCCCATACTGAAGTGTGGATGACACGGCTCCTGTGTCCATTCCCTGTTCCATCCATGCCCCCGACAGCCTTAAGTATGTGATCTCCTGCTGGGGGCCCAGCCCTGTAGGAAGTCAGGATAGCTGACAAGGCACTGGGGTGAAGGACAGGGTGGAGAAGGCTGGAAGAGAGTGGAGAGCAGGTGGGTCAGGGCGAAGGGAAGGGATTCTGTACAAGGGCAAACAAAAAGCCCAAATATGGGGGGTACCTGGGCTGCAAGATATAAGCAGGTAGGTGACAGGGCTCAGGAAGCCCAGGCAGAGGCCAGGCTGGGCCTCTCAGCCTCCTGCCCATCGGAAACCCCAGGGAGGGAATTCCCTGGCAGTCCAGTGGTTAGGACTCTACGCTTTCGCTGCCCGGGCTTGATGCCTGGTCGGGGAACTAAGATCCCACAAGCCGTACAGCACGGCCAAAAAAAAAAAAAAAGAACGAAACCCAGGGGAGTTTGTGATAAGAATGCAGATTCCCAGGCCCTGCCCCCTGAGACTCAGTGGCTCTTGGGTGGGGATTTGGAATCTATCCTCTTAGACAATGTGAAGAGCCCTGGGCGGGGGCTGCAGATGGGCTGAGGACAAGGTCCTTGAGGACCTCAAGAGGTCCTTGACCTGGGAAAGGCAGGGGGCAGGAAGCCAAGCAGGTGAAGACAGCTCAACTTCACGCCTCCAGAAACCCCTGACCCTCCTGTAAGCCTGTCTAAAAGCTCCCACTGACCTAGTGGGTATCCTTGGGTGTCTGCCTACAGGGCTGGTGAGAAGCTCAGGTGAGTGGGTTTTACAAGCACTTCCCGTATCTGTAGTAATTTCAGCTAGGGTGACCCACCATCCTGGTTTGCTGGGGGCCAAGGGGTCTTCTGCAATGCGGGAGTCTCAGCACTAAAACCAGGGTCGTCATCCTGGGCAGTCGTGATGGGTGGACACACACGGGTGGTCACCCTAATTCTCACCTTCCTTCTGACCAGGCAGTGCAAGGATAGAAGTCTCACGTTGCAACGAACAGCCACCGGGTTCTAAATCTCATTTTCCTTAAATCCATGTCCCAAAGAAATATTATAGCGTTTGCTCTTTTTCGTTTTATAAGGCATGTTGAAAAACTGCCATTCATCTCTAAATCCCTCTTTTCAGTCACTTTTAATATCCTTTTAATATAAGAGAGAAAGAGAGAAGGCCCTTGGTACTGAAACTTCACATACTTGGACTAGACCCAAAGGTGAATATTTATTTCAGCAAAATTTATTCAGGGTCTTGAAAGTCAAGTGTGTGAATATAAAATGCACCTTTTCAGTCTAAAATAATGCCCTTTTCTGCGCTTGGATGCCTGAATCATGAAATGTCAGGTTGACATATTCGGCGATCCCAGGAATGTGACCCTAGAAAACAAGAAAGGAGAACGCGGTGCTTCTAAGGTCGTGGGCTCCTTGGGGCCTGCGAGGCTGCCCAGGCTGGTTGGCGGACTTGGGTTCTGGGAGGGTCCGGTCCAGCGGCCTTGCCTGGCGCTGCTCCCCTCTTACCCCCTTCCTGCTCACGGGGTCTGTTTAAACTCATTTCACACACGAGCGTCATTCGTTTCAGCTTCAGCCCCTCACCCCGATTCCAGCGTGAAAGTGTATCTGGCTCTCACACAAGGTGCCCTCGTGTGGGCGGGGCCAGAAGGATCCCTCAGCACCTTCAAATTCCAGCCCCATCAACCCAGGGACAGAGCACCGCATCCCCCCACCCCACCCCGCTCACAAAGGCTCCCCGGCCCCAGAGCTGCAGAAACCAGGCTTTCACCCTCTCAGATCTTCATTTGCTCAGTTGTTCTTTCCATCAGAATCATTAGCTATTTGAAGGGCAAAGAGAACACGGTGTGCGTGCATGGGTGCATCTGTATGCGCGTGTGTGCACGTGCGTGTATGCCTGTGGGTGTGTACATGTGTGTGTGCAGGCATGTGTGTCTTATCTCCCTCTGCCCTTAAAAGCACGTTGCCAAGTGGCCAGGGCATGAGGCGTCGTTTCCACTCTGCAGGTCTGCACGTGTAAGTTTGAATAGCGGCCGCTGGCGTAGAGGTCAGTAGGGTGGGTGCTGGCTTCTGCTGACCTGGGATCAAACCCCACCTCTGCCACTCGGTAGCTGCATGACCTTGGGTGGCTGGCTTGGCACCTCTGTTTCCTCCTCTGGAAAATAGAGATGGTACAACCACAGAGTGCTGTGGCGGGAAGTAAATGAGGTTGGGAGCGCCAAGTGCTTGCACAGGGCCCAGATGTCAGAGTGCCCGGGGAACGGTAGCCGGGAGGCCCTGTTACCTGAGGATTCTCCAGGTGTTCCCACCCTCACAGGCAACCCTCCAACCCCACTGCTTGTTGAAAAGCCTGGCTTTGGTCAAGAAAGTGGGAAGTTTACTCATACAGAATTCCTAGGAAGTTTGTCTCTAATGAAAAGGAAACCAGAGAGAAGATAAAGGATGGAAGGAGCCTTGTCCATGCACACCTGGCCAGGCCCTGGGCTCAGGGGCCCTCTCGGCCACCTGGGCTGTTTCCCTGGAGAAGGCCCGGCTCATGTCACCTTGTGCCCCAAGAATGATTCCCTTTTGGTCAGCGCTGGAGCCCACCCACCATCCCCAAGACCACAGCCCGTCACCCCGCCCTGCCCAGCCCTCCAGAGCCCTTCAGGGAGATCACAGGATGGAAAGTCTTTGTTAAATCCTGTGTTCTAAGGCTCATCTAGGAAAACAGTGAAAGTAACACATTAGTGTATAGAAAAAACATCTATTAGAATGTGCTAGGCAGTGGCATTCCTACATATAAAAACATAAACATTGACATAGCAGTGTTATTCACAAGAGCCAAAAGGGGGAAGCAACCCAAGTGTCCACTGACAGATGATAAGCAAAATGTGGTCTGTCCACACAACGGAATACTATTCAGTCTTAAAAAGGAAGGACGTTCTGACACAGGCTACCATGTGTGAACCTTGAGGACATTTTGCTAAGTGACGTAAGGCAGACACAAAAGGACCAATACTGTGTAATTTCACTTATAGGAGTAGTCGAATCCAGGGAGACAAAGTAGAATGGTGGTTGCCAGGGGCTGGGGGTGGGGGGAACGGGAGAGTTGTTATTTAATGGGTATAGAGTTTCAGTTTTGCAAGATGAAAGGCGCTCTGGAGATGGGTTTCAGAACAGTCTGAATGTACTTAACACCGCTGAACTGTGCCCTTGGAAATGTTTAAGATGGTAGGTTTTGTGTTTTGTGTATCTTATCACAAGTCAAAAAGTATACGTAAACATTGATATTCATACTTAAAAATGAAAAGCTAACATTATGAAACAAAATACTTGTGTGACTCTGCCAGTGATTGGTTCAGGTCTCCTCAGCCACGCTCAGCCCGCATTTCACAGCCGGAGTACCTCCTTCTAGAATGAAGGCTGCAGCTCTTTCTACCCTGTGGTGAAGCCATGGTGGGAAAACCCCGTATTCGAGACCACCATGAGAAACAGACAAAGGAAAGGAGTCGCAGAGTGCTGGTTGTGCAGGGATACGGGGGAGTGTGGCGGGCCAAGCGGGATAGGTAGGAAATTGGAGTCTAAAGGGGCCCAGACAATCTCACCAGACATTCCAGCAACCACGCTCCTCTGTATTTACTCAAAGGAGTTGAAAACTTATCTCCACACACAAACCCACACACGAATGTTTAGAGCAGCTCTATTCATAATCCTCAGAACTTGGAAGCAACCAGAAGTCTTTCAGTAGGTGAATGGATAAACTGTGGTCCGTCCAGACAACGGGATATTATTCAGTGCTAAAACGAAATGAGCTTTCAAGCCATGAAAAGATATGAAGGAAACTTAAAAGTATATTACAAAGTGAAAGAAGCCAATCTCAAAAGGCTGCCTATGCTATGATTCCAACCATACGACATTCTAGAAAAGGCAAGACTACAGAGACAGTGAAAGCATCAGTGGTGGCCAGGGTTAGGGGAGAGGGAGGGATGGATAGATGGAACTCAAAGGATTTTTAGGGCTGTGAAAATACTCTGTACGATACTATAATGTAGCTACGTGTCATACATTTGCCCAGATCCATAGAATGTGCAACACGAAGGGTGGACCTTAATGTAAACTATGGACTTCGGGTAATAATAATGTGTCAGTGTAGGTTCATGGATTGTGACAAATGTATGCCTCTGGTCTGGGGTCTCAACAATGGGAAAGGCTGTGCATGTGTGGCGGCAGGAAGTTATGGGGACTCTCTGTACTTTCCATTCAGTTTTGTTGTGAACCTAACACAGTTCGAAAAAATAAAATCTATTTAAAAGAAAAAAAAAATACGGGTAAATAAAGGCTAACTACTTTTTTAAAAAAGGACCCAGACAAGTTCCTTGAGAAATTAGAAAATGTCCCAGTTTATTAAATTCCATTCATTTCTTCATTCAATAATTTTTTTTTTAATTTGCCATCTCTTCTTTGGTGAGGTGTCTGTTCAGATTTCTTGCCTATTTTTAGTTGGCAAAATAAACTTATTTTCTTATTGTTGAGTTTTAAGAGCTCTTTATATATTTCAGATGTTAGACCTTGATCAGATAAGGACTTTTAAAAAATATGACGGCTTACTCTGTGCCGAGCACTGTTCTAGGGAGTGAACAAAACAGAAAACAACCCACCTGCATGGATCTTACGTTCTAAGTAACCCACAGTAGGCCATCTTGTGATAAATGCTATGGGGACAAATAAAACAGAGTAAGGTGGAGGAAGAGACCTTGGGATGCTATTTATAAGAATGGTCAGGGAAGGTCTTGCTAATAAGGTAGCATGTGAAGGAAGGAAGTGAAGGAAGGAAGGAAGGAAGGAAGGAAGGAAGGAAGGAACAAGCCACAAACCAGAAGGAAGTGAAGGAACAAGCCACAAAGCAGAGGGAAGAGGGCTCCCAGAAGAGGCAGAGTGAGTGCAAAGGCCCCGAGGAAGAGAACATGCTCAGCCTGTTTGGAGGAGAGCAGGAGGTCAGGGTGGTGGAGTCGGGTTGGGGGAGGGCAGGGGCTGGTCATTTAGGGCCATGTAGACCTCTGAGAAGGACTTTGGCTTTGGGTTGTGGATCCATTTCCTGCAGCTGCTGTAACAAATACCACAAACTAGGTGACTTAAAACAACAGAAATTAGTCTCTGACAGTTCTGAACCCTAGAAGCCAGAAATCCAGGGGGCGCGAGGGCCGTGTTCTCTGAAGGCTCTAGGGGAGGATCCTCTCCGCTTCCTCCAGCCTCTGGTGGCTCCATGTGGTTTTGGCTTGTGGCTGCATCACTCCAGTGTCTGTCTCCCTCTTCACATGCCCTTCCCTTCTCTCCATGTCTCCTTCCCTGTGTGTCTCTAAAAGGACACGTCATTGGATTTAGGGCCCTCCTGGATAACCCAGGATGATCTTGTCTCGAGGTCCATAATTTAGATTATATCTGCAAAGGCTCTATTTCCAACAGCATGGAGGTCAACGGCGGTGTGACAAGAGCCACTTCCGTGATGCTGTGTGGACTAGAGGCCACCTGGAGTAGGTTCAGGAGAAAATGCGAGGGAACAGCAGGTGTGCACAATGATTTTAAGGTGCTTCTCCATAAAGGAAAGCAGAGAAGGGAGACAAGAGCTAGAGAAGGATGAGAGGTCAAGAGAGGATTTTTTAATATGCTGTTTAAATTTTTTTTTTATTTAATTTATTACATAAATGCAGTCGCATTTATATATAATTTCAGTAAGCCACTTTGTGGCAACAATACGTTACAACTATCTTCCCATGTTATTTACTGTACTTCTACAACTGACTTTTAAATTTTTTTCTTTATTGTGGTAAAATATATATAACATAAAATTTTCCATTTTAACCACTTTCAAGTGTACAGTTCAGGAGTATAAAGTATATTTTGGGGCAATCATCACCACCGTCCACCACCAGAACTCTTTTCATCTTGCAAAACCGAAACTCGGAACCCATTAAAGACTAACTCGGCCTTCCACGCCCCCCGCAGCCCCCTGGCAACCACCACTCTGCTTTCTGCCTCTGACTCTGACTACTCTGGGAAACTCATATAAGTGGAATTATGCAGTATTTGTCCTTTTGCGTCTGAGTCATGTCTCTTGGCAGAATGTCCTCAAGTTTCATCCATGTTGTAGCCTGTGTCAGAGTCTGCTTCCTTTTTAAGGCTGAATAATATTCCATGATATGGATAGACCACATTTTGTTTATCCATTCCTTCCTTGATGGACACTTGGGTTACTTCTGCCTTTTGGCTATAGTGAATGATGATGCTACGAGCATGGTACTACAACTGGCTCTCGTGTTTATTTGGATAGGTGACTTCAAAAGGTACAAAAGAGCATATAGGGGCTTCCCTGGTGGCGCAGTTGTTGAGAGTCCGCCTGCCGATGCAGGGGACATGGGTGCGTGCCCTGGTCCGGGAAGATCCCACATGCCGCGGAGCGGCTGGGCCCGTGAGCCATGGCCACTGAGCCTGCGCGTCCGGAGCCTGTGCTCCGCAACGGGAGAGGCCACAACAGTGAGAGCCCCGCATACCGCAAATAAAGAAAAAAAAAAAAGAGCATAGAGTGAAAGCGTGACTCCTTCCATCCCATTCCCCTCCTCTCTACAGTTTTAACCACAAGTGGTCATAGTTACCAGTTTCTTGTGATTTTTCCACAAAGAGTCTATGAGTATATGAGCATTTATGTATTTATTTTTCTTTTTAAACAAATGGTTGAGTGCATACACAGTTTTGTATCTTGATTATTCTATCCCCAGTCAGTACACATATCGTGTCCTTGTTCCTCATGGTGGTTGTAGGTGTTCCACTATGTGGATGTACAATAATTTATCCATCCATTCCTTTTTGATGAACATTCAAGATGCTTCCAATCTTTTGCTATTACAGTGCTGTTAGGTGTAGTAGACTGAATGGTGGCCACCCAAACTTATCAAGCCCTAATTCCTGGAACCTGAGAGTGTTACTTTATGTGGGAAAATTTTGCAGATGTGATTAAAGGTGTGATTAAGGCTCAAGATGAAGAGATGATCCTAGATTACATCTATCTCCCACTTTCTGAAAGTTCGTTTTAGGCCACTTCGCTTTTACTAAAGACTTACGTTAGTACCTGTTTTTGCTAACAGAAAGAATTTCGAAGAGGATTTTCATTTATATGAAAGAAAGGCAAAAATTGAAAAATAACATTCAGCATTTGTTTTGCAGAGAGCTGTTATAGAGGTGGTCATCCTCAGCAGCTAGAGTGGTGCCACCAAGCTCCTTCCCTAGGAGCTCCACTCAGCATCTCAGCATCAAGCCGCCAGAGCTTTGAACTGTCTGAGCATCCGTGCTCAACTTACTCTGTGCATTCATTAACAAGATGTGTCCTAAGGTAATTGCTTCTTTACTTTATGCCCGTTCGGCTTGCAGAAGATTTCATAGCAATGCTCTACTATGCTCTCAATACAGGGGGGGAACCTGTATCTGAGTGAAATCATATGTGTCCTTGGAGAGGCAGAGGGAGATTTGGTACAGACAGAAGAGAAGGCACACACAGAAAGAAGGTGATGTGAAGACAGAAGAAGAAACTGGGAGGCTGGCAGACACGAGAAGCCGGAAGAGGCAAGGAAGGACTTGTCTTCAGAGTGCGGACCCGCTGACACTTTGATTTTGGCTCAGTGACACCAATTTTGAACTTTATCTCCTAAATGTGAGATAATAAATTTCTGTTGTTTAAGCTACCAAGTTTGTGGTAATTTATAGCAGCCACAAGAAGCAAACACAATAAATATATCCTCAAAATGTAAATCTACACACATTTGTGACTGTATCTGTAGGAAAAATTGCTAGAAGTGGAACTACGAGGTTAAAGGATAAGTGTACTTTAAAATTTGATAGATATTTATCAAAATGCCCTTCATCAGGGTGGTCCTAATTTCAGCTCCTGCCAACTATAAACAAGAATGCCTATCCCCGACTTGGGGCAACTTCCCATCCCCCACCGGGTCTCACGCATGCACATTTCACCGACAGGTGAAGTCTGTAAATCTAGCTCTGGCTGTTGGAATGTGAAGAGAAGTGATGTGTGCATCCAAGGGAAGTGAGAAGAGGGTGTGCATTCTCCACTTTCTCTTTTCCTCTCCACCAGCTGGAAGCCAATTTCAAGGCCCTGGGAAATGGTAGAGCCCACATGGTGGAAGGAATCCATCAAAGAGTCACTGAACCACCGAGCGGAAAAACACATCCACCAACTAGAAACGTCCACACGGGACTATTACAGAAGCAAGAAATACATTTCTATTGTATTAAGCCTCTGAAATGTTGGCTTTTGTCACATTACCCTAACTAATACGCCATGATACTATTTTTAAAATAAAAACACCAGATCCCCTTTTCTGAGGACTCACTTGGGAAGTGTTAGCCACATATGTCAAGGTTAAGAATGACATTAGCTGCTGGGACTTCCCTGGTGGCATAGTAGTTAAGAATCATCCTGCCAATGCAGGGGACATGGGTTCGATCCCTGGTCCGGGAAGATGCCACATGCCGCGGAGCAACTAAGCCCGTGCGCCACAACTGCTGAGCCTACACTCTGGAGCCCGTGAGCCACAACTACTGAGCCCATGTGCCACACTACTGAAGGCTGTGCACCACAACAAGAGAAGCCACCGCAATGAGAAGCCCGCACACCCCAACGAAGAGTTGCCCCCGCTCGCCTCAACTAGAGAAAGCCCGCGCGCAGCAACAAAGACCCAACACAGCCATAAATAAATAAATAAATAAATAAATAAATGACATTAGCTGCTCTTTATTCTTTATCATGATGAGGAAGTATCCTCCATTTCATGGATTACCAATTGCCTTCCAACTTGGGGGATGCGGTTTCAATCCCTGGTCAGGGAACTAAGATCCCACATGCGGCAGGGCAACTAAGCCCACACGCCACAACTAGAGAGAAGCCCACGCGCCATGACAAGAGATCCTGCGTGCGCAACTAAGACCCAACACAGCCAAGTAAATAAATATTAAAAAAAAAAAAAAGTAAACAGAAAATGCAAATTAAAACATTTCGGTAGATGAAAATTCTTCCCCTAAAACCAACTACAAAGCACAAGACTTATTTGGACAAATAACAAAAAGAAAACCTAGAATCAGATAGTCAAAAAATAAAAACAGAAATGGAAGGAAAAATTAAAAAAAATTTTTTTTTTTCCAATTAAGGAAGCAAAAAAGAGAAGAGATGCTTCTGACACCGAATTCATTGTGCGGACAGAGAGGATTTGTTTTAAGATGGGGACCCTTACGTAATTATAGATTAATGGGATGGATGATGCTGTAGGGAGTATGGCGGTGTGGAGCAGAGAGGGGGTCGGCCAGAGCTGTGTCCCGGCCGGGGAACAAGGCCCTGGCCTTGGCGGGAGCCCAGACAGTTTGCCCCCTGAAATGCGGGCAGATGCCAGGTGGGGGCGAAGTGGTGGCAGGAGCATGCGGACCATCTCTCTGGTAGGGGCTTCTGTTTTCTCTGTGAATTAGGAGGCAAGAGAGCATGGGAGGAGCGCAGAGGTGTGGCGAGAGAGGAGACGTGACGTGGGTGCCTAAGGGGAGAAGCTAAGGACCAGGGGTGCCCTCCCCATGGCCATGACTGTGCTGTTCTCTCCATCGTGCTGTGCTGGAATGTTGTTTTTAACAATGTTTGGGGTTTTGCCAAACAAAGTTCCCAAGGGAGAGGGCCGAGTGTGGGAGCTGACTGGGCCTGCTGTGGTGGTTTAAAGGCGCCCTGAGGTCTGTGAGGGGGTGTTCAGATGCAGGGTGGTGAAGGGGCAGCAAACAGAGCTGTACAAAGACCCCGAGGGGTTGAAGAAGTGTCAGAGGCAGGGTTTTGAGGGAGGAGAGAGGATTATGATCTAGAACAGCCAGGAGGACATCGACCCACACCCGCCTGGGAATCACCCACCTGGGAATCGGGGGATCGGGGAGAAACCGGTCCCCACTTCACAGGCTGCACAGAGAGCGGGCCTCAGGGGAGAGTCAGGCTTTCGATGCGACAGAGTGAAGGAGACGCTGGAGGGGAGGTTGAGCATATGAGGGATTTTTGTGGATGTACCACAGGCTCTCCCGAGCCAAATGGTAGGGGTCTGGATGAGAGACCCAGGAGTCTTGGGCCTCTTGGGACCATCAAAAACGGGAATAAAGGGCATGATGGGACCAGCCAGAATGGTCCCCAAGCAGATCACAGGGGCCTGGGACCCTCTACATTCTAGTGAAGTTCCTCATTCAACAACTTGCTCTTAAAATTTGACCTGTGGCAGGCACCATGAGAGAACCCCAGCTGGACCCAAACCTGACAGACGTCTTTCCTGGGGAGGCTGTGTCTGAAGATTGAGGCCATGATATGCTGGGTCCGTCACCTCCCTTGATCCAGGAGAACTCAATTATCACTTGGTTCTGGAGGGTTTGACTGTCCTCAAATCACATCTCCTGAAACTGTGAACAGTAACTGAAAATTTTGGAACTCTTTCTCTGTGCCACGTTAAGTGTTTTTACAGGGAGTATTTCATTTAGTCTTCATAACAGCCCTTTGAAGTTAGGTGTATTATCATTCCCATTTTACAGATGAGGACACTGAGGCAGACAAAGGTAAAGTAACTTGTTTGGATTCCAGAGCCAGCAAGAGGTGGTGTCAGGATTTGAACATAAGCCTGTGATCTTCACCCAAGCTCCTCTGCCTGCTACCAGCAAAAGCAAGCACCAAAAAAGCCTAAACTGACACGAGGGGCAATGCTCAATTGCCCCAGCTCTGGAGATGAAAAGATTTTTCTTTCGATTCAGAAAGAATCCTCCCCCATAGTCACCCACTCAGTGATCGGCTCTCATTGTTTCTACCTCTCTCAGTTAAACGGCCAAATGGTGCTTGCAGTGGTGACTTACCAATTCAAAACTACCAGCAGAAAATGCTCAGTAGAGGAAAAAGAGACGTTGCCGGATTAGGTGTTGATTCAGGAGCGATGAGCGATTCCCACGTTTGTCTATCTGACAGTCGAGCGCTGAAGCATCTTGCTCGGGTCTTCTTTTGAGTGTGGAACGTGGGAAGACTCTTTGAAGTGTTCCTCTGTTTTCCTCTGGCAGGCAAGTGCCCTTCAGTCTTTCAACACTCCAGCACAAAGCATTGGCTCAGTGCATCTCGATTTTCCACAGCCCGAGGCAACTTTATCAATTCTGTCTCTGGTTTCTCTTGTTTACATTGTTAAGCGTTGCAGGAATGGGGCCGCTGTGAGGTAAGAGGAAGATGGAGATGGGTTGTGTAGCTATACCAATTAGATTGGGTTCATCTGCAAGTAACCTAATAATGAAAACAGTGACTTAACCTGTAGAGAAGAACACACATAAGCCTTCCTGAGTGATACGGTGGCCCATGGTGTTACAGACCCAGGCTTCTTCTACCTCGTTGCTCTGCCACACGTGGCTTTCTTTTCCAAGGTCATCTCATAGTCCAATATGATTGCTGGAGCTCCAGCCATTACCACTGCATTCCAGGTGACAGAAAAGAGAAGAAGAGGAAGAAATCACTTTTAAAGAGATGTTCCACTATTACCTCCACCCCTTCACTTTAATTTCTCTCTCCAAAGTTTTCTTCTATGGCTACCTCTAGATGTGAAGAATATTGGGGGATGTAGTGTTTTAGTTGGCAGCACTGTACCCAGCTTTTTTTTTTTTTTTTAAAGTGCTCTTTTGCTAAGAGAAAAGGAAAGAATTGCAACTGGGAGGCAAATGGCTGGCTTTGTTATAGTTACTCTGCTGTATTATGAGGAAGGTCATGGGTTCAGGAAGAACTAGGAGACATACATGTGTCTGGTGCTGGGATCTGTGGACAAGCTATGCTGGGTAAGCGTATGCAAGCAAAGTGCCCCGAGGTGGTGGGTCTAAGGGTGATTTCTGCCTCCCCCAGAGCAGCCTGAAGGAGGGAGGCACAGGGAGGTGCTATTTAAATGGTAAAAAGAAGATGTTAAATTTGTCTCCTGGCCAATTCAACAGGGGTCCACTCTAGTTCATCCTGCCAGGGATGAGGGCCCAGCACTATGGGATCCCTGTCTGTCTCTCTTTATTCTGACACCCAGCTAACCACTGCAGGATCCTTGACAATGTCACAGAAAGTCAAGTTCAGGCCTCGGTCCATCTCTCATGAGTTCAGACCCGTTATTACAAGTGTCCATGCATAGCCCAGCTTCCCCAGGCTCAGTAAGCCACCCATGTAGGAGGAGTCTCAGCTGGGTCAGGTTCAGGGCCCCCACTGGCCCAGATGTTGTGTCTGTGACAATTAAAAAAATAAGAAAAAGGTACTCTCTCTGGGGACATGCAGCTCCATGCTCAGTCTCAGCACCCACACAGCCAGGACCATTCGTGCTGTGTACAACCTGAACAGCTGTGAACGGCAACCCTGATAAAGAGGGTATAAACTAGGGGCTGGCATCACGTTTCCTGGTCACCCAAACAACCATTACTGATTATTTCCCAAGTGTGAGGAGTACCTTGTACTCCTGCCCCATTGATGTGGGCCCTCCCTCCACCCTGCCAAGCTGGAGAGGATAGAGCAAAGCAGTGAAGAACATAGGTTCAGATTTAGATAAACCTGGGGTCAAATCCTGGCTACGCACTTATGAGTTGGGCTTCAGGGAGAGATAACCTACGTGGTTTAGTTAGAATTAGGCTCAGCTTTGAGAAGCAGAAAAACCCAAGAGAGTAATGGCTTAAAAAAATACCAGTTTCTTTTCTCCCCGTACTCAAGACGGCAGGTACCTCCAGCTCCAAGATGTGCCTCCCTTCTCAAGGTCAGGTTATGGTCCATGGTGTTGGAGTCCCAGGGACAAATAACCTGCACATTCCAGCTCGCTGGAAAGAGAGGGGTGGGCAGGTGAGAAGGTACATGTCTTAGAAGTCACACACACAGTTTCTGCTTGTAACCCAGAAATCACAAGGTTATGCTTCAGTGGGAAGCTGGGAAATGTAGATTTTATTCGGGGGGGTCCTGCTACCAGCTGAATATTGGGGTTTCAATTATTAAAGAAGTAGAGGAGGTAGTGGGGGGCTGCTACAGCCTCTGCTGTGGTGCGTGAAGCACTTAGCGCAGAATCCCGAACGTTCTTTGGACAGATCTCCATCTCACACCCAATAATCAGAATAGCGAGGATTCCTTGAGCTCTATCGCGGAAGAGTGAGACTGGCACGACCAGGGCGTCTGCTCTTGTCTCGTCTCATTATACATGAAGGGAGGCTTCATGGAGGAGGGGGTCCTTGATCAGGTCCCTGAAGTCCAGGTAGGAGTTGCTCAGGTAGAAGTGTGTCGGGAAGAGGGTCTTCTGGGGGAGAGGGGGCAACAGGAGTTGAGGGGCGGACGCCAGAAATGCGAGCCTCTTAGGGGAATGTGTTAGGTCAGGATCCCTAGAAGCAGAACCTGAGACGGGGATTCATGTTCAAGAGATTCATTAAGGGAGGGCTGTCCGAGGGGAAGGGGGAAGAGGGATGGAGCAGAGGAAGAGAGCCCAGCAGGGGTGTGGATGCAGCCTGCCCCACTGGAGCCCTGGAGCGGAGCGCGTGCACAGGAGTGGTCCACAGTCGGGCGTGGCCTGGGGAACTTGGAGGGGAGAGACGCCAACTTCCCCATCAAGGTGGCTCCTGGCCGGCAGAGAGCAGTTCCCCAGGGAATGGGGTGGTGGTGGGAACTCAGCAGCCAATCTCACAGCAGTGGGGGGATGGGCACATCAGCCCAGTTCAGCAAATGGTGGGGGAGGGAGGTGTGCTCAGCAGTGACCATCACAGGGAAGGATGGGCAGTTCCATTCAGCTGGAATATGGGGACCCAGAGGGAATGACGGTGATCCCTATGTCGCCGGGGGTGGGGAAACACGAACGGCCAGCTGGGCCCAGATCATGACGCCAGCCAGTCGCGGGATGGGTTTGAAGCACCCACAGTGACCCATTCTAGCGGCTTTTCCTGCTTGAATGAGGAGTTTGAACTGAACTGTGACGTCAAAGGGGAGCCTTAGAGGGGTGGCTCCAACGAGTGAGGGGCTTGTGGTGGGAATCAGACAAAATCAGAGCAGAGAGAAACTGGAGGCAGTGGTCCAATTCAGAGACCGTAAAACACCATATGCCCCCAGTCACCTTCCTGATCACCCCAAACCCAATCATATTTAGTATAGTTTCCAGTGATTGATGTGCTTTAATTCTTTTTTTTTTTTTTTTGCGGTACGTGGGCCTCTCACTGTTGTGGCCTCTCCCGTTGCGGAGCACAGGCTCCGGACGCGCAGGCTCAGCGGCCATGGCTCACGGGCCCAGCCGCTCCGCGGCACGTGGGATCCTCCCGGACCGGGGCACGAACCCGCGACCCCTGCATCGGCAGGTGGACTCTCAACCACTGCGCCACCAGGGAAGCCCTATTTTAATTCTTTAAACATTGGTATTTTAATGACTGTAGAGCTATAGTGAGGATAATATTTGATTAAAAAGAGTATCCTGAGACTTCTGTTTCTGGCCAAAATGGAGAACAGAGACTAGATTTACCCTCCCACCTGCAACAATCAAAAACTTTAAAAAGTATGTGAAACAACGTCTTCAAGACATTGGACATGAGGCAGGGAGGGGCAGTGCTCGCCCCACTCACTGCCTTGGGGGCAGCGTAGGCAGGGGCAGCCCCGGGGGCAGGGGGGTGGGCAGTGGCTCACCTGAGTTGGAGACATGGGGCTGAGCATCCAGGGACACCAAGGTGGCCAGAGTCCCCGGGACAGACTGTCGGGGATGAGAGGGGTGCAGAGGGAGAGAGAACCCAGGGGTGAGCAGAGGCCCCTCGAGAAGGCGGCTGAGAGCTCATCACATGTGCTTGGGAGGGGACCACTCGAGGCTGGGGTAGTGGGGTGGGTAAAACAGGCAAGGACCAGCAGAAGCTGCATCCCGAGCTCTGCAAGGAGAAGAGGTGCCTGTTCCACCAGCGAGGCTGGAAAACCTCGCAATTCTCGGGACAGCCGGCCAGGCACTCAGAGAGTCTCGCTTCAGAGGTGACTTTCGGAGATTCTGCCCCACGTGTCGTGGCTCCGGTTATCCCCGCGGGCCTGCTTTATGATGACCTTCCCACACCCAGCCGAGCTCCTTCACTCTGGGGAGCACTTGGTTTCCCGAAGCCGAGGACCCAGGGCCGCTGAGAACCGGCCCGTCCCCTCTGACTTCACTTGGCCACCACACGCTCCTGATGGGAGTCTGCTTGGGAGTCCCAGCCTGTTGGGAGTCTCCAGCTATTGAAACTCCTTCTCACGATGGCAAAATCTTGAGCTCATGTGTAACTGGGCTGTGTCTGTATCCAAGGAAGTGCTATATTTCCCACAGCTTTCTATAAACTTCCTTTTACTGAAACAGCCAGACGCATCTGGGTTCACAGGCTGTGAACCTTTCTTTGAGATTCTAAACTTAGCAGCCTTTTTTCCCCCCTCTGTTCCCCAAATATGGGTTCAGATAGAGCATACACTCTGGGAATCCAAAGGTCCAGTCGCTGCACCCCACAGCCTCGTGGCCAGGGTGGGGTGCATGGGGACTGGGCAGTGGGGCAGGGGTCAGATGGCGATGTAGGGAAGAACTGCCAAGAAGGGCCACGCCCGGAGGCAGGGGCCGGCGTCCGCGTGCTTCCTGTGCATCCTGTATGGGTGGGAGAAGTAGCGCCTTCAGAGCTGGGCAGAGGCAGGTAGGCCACCTGCACACCAGGATCTCAGCCACGCGCCCAGGCGTGAGCAGCTCTCTAAACTGCCTGCACTTGCCTATATTTTTGTGTTATCCTCTTACTGTTAAAACATCGGTTTTATTATTATTTGGGGGTAGTGAAGGCAGCAGATCAGGAGACAACTGCTGCTGAAAAGACAGCTTGTTACTCACAGTTCCTAAGAGGAGGGGGCACACCGCCCCATGCAGGGCCACACGGGGAAGCACAAGGGTCGGTCAGGAGACGGAGGGAGTGCAGGGGAAATGTGAACAGAGTCTTTACTGTGGTTTAACTGGAAGGAATGGGCTAGGCAGGGTAAGCAGGCTTGAGACTGGCTAGTTTGAATAATTCCAGCAAGCTCTGGAGGGTAGGGCTGTCTGATACCTAGCCCTGGGTGATGAGGGCAGGGAGATAAGTGGCCTTGAGTGTGAGAGTCCTGTGAGAGCTCAGTAAAGGAGGTCACTGGGGTGGGCCCTGAACTGGTTGGTTTGCATACAAAAGGTGTGCTCCCAGGTGAGCTGTTTGCTGTCTCTAGGAATCAGCTAACGCTGGGAGGGGCAGTCCCTCCAGGGCCAGCAAAGGCTCAGAGTCAAAGCATCAGAAACACACGGAGATGCCAGATCTCACTTTTGACCAGGACAGATTTGGATCAGGTAGTTGGACCTTGAGATGCTCAGCCAGTTGGCTGCCCAGGCTTGTCATTTTCCTCTCATTAGTCTTGCAGTAACGCAATCCTACATTTTACACATTTGACGTTTTTGGACCTCACATGTTGAATTCATGGCTAAGTTTTATATCATCTCCACTATTCATTTGTCTTGCTTCAAACAAATTATCTCAATTAATCCTTCAACAACCCTGAGGTTAGGTACGGCAGATATGAGTAGTGAACTATCTAATATTCACTTTCCCTCTCTTCCTTACTAGCAGAACTCCAATTTTTTTCAAGGTAGCAATGCCCCTGGCTAAAATACTGCCCACTTCATACTCCTTAATAGCTAACATTGATGAAACAACCAGTTCTAGCCAATGTGATACAAAGGAAAGAGGTCCTAGGAACCTTTTCAGGAGGAAGCAGACACAAGTGGCATCCGCATTGCAGCTTCTTGCCTTTTGCCCCTCCTCTGTCCTCCTGCCTAATATAAAAGCTGGGTGCTAGAGGCATGAGAGTCAACTTCCAAGCATGAAGAAGAAAGCTTCAAGCCATGGATAATGGAGCAGGAAGCCAGAAGAAGCCTGGGTCTTCAGCTGCCCCAACCTTGAATTGTCTGCCTCTGGATTGGTTGGTTTGCATACAAGAGGTGTGCTCCCAGGTGAGCTGTTTGCTGTCTCTAGGAATCAGCTAACCCTGGGAGGGGCAGTCCCTCCAGGGCCAGCAAAGGCCCAAAGTCAAAGCATCAGAAACACATGGAGATGCCAGGTCTCAATTTTGACCAGGACAGATTTGGATCAAGTAGTTGGATCCTGAGAAAAACGTAACCTCTATTTGGCTAAGTTACTGTGATTATGTCACTGGTACACGCAGCCAACTTTAGTCCTAATGGATGAAATAGGCAATGGTATTATTCCCTTTTATAGAGGAGGAGACTGAAGCCTATAATGTTAATAAAATTATCCAAAGCCTGGTGGCTCTTAAATGACAGAGCCTCTATGGACTGAACTGTTTCCTCCCAAAAGTCATATGGTGAAGTCCTAACCCTCAGCATCTTAGAATGTGACTGCATTTGGAGACAAGGTTAAATGAGGTCATTGTTGTGTGCCAGTCTCAGCCTGCTAATAACCAATGTTGTGGCTGGACAAGCCCTTGTGGTTATTATGATTTCAAGACACAATCATAAACATTTTTTTTTTTTCCCTCCAAACATACTTTCTTTATTTCCTCCAGAGAACAGGCTTCAGTCCTCCGGTCCTTGTAAACATTTAACACAATTGGTGTGAGACCAAACTGCAATAACCATCAGGAAACTGAAAAAAAATATGTATTACAGGACCCGGAAATTACACGGCACACCTGGGGTCACACCGCAAGATTGTGGGTAGAGAGCGCGTGAGCACAGGCCAGGGGTTCTCCTTTTATAGGGGTGAGGGTGGGGGCCTAGGGTTTCATGGGCTCACTACTGCTGAGTTCAAAACATAAGAGCAGGAATTTAAAGGGAGGGAAAAGAAAAAACAAGTGGCCCAAAGTCGGCAGTTATTGAAGTCAATCAAGATCTCTAAAACAAGAACAAAGACAAAAACAAAACAAAAGAAAAGATCTCTAAAACAAAGAGCCTTAGTGGGGGAAGGCGGCCTGGCTCTTTACCTAGTCCTGTGGCTGGCAATGTGTTCATTCAATCAAAGCTTAAATCTGGCACTTGCATTTCAAAAAAGAGAAAACCTCGTTTTCAGGGCTTACACCACAGTCATAAGGGTGAGGCCCTAATCCAATAAGACTCGCGTCCTTATAGGAAGAGGAAGAGACATGAGGGATGCGCACACACAGCGGAAGGACCACGAGGACACAGAGAGAAGGTGGCCATGTGCAGGCCAAGCACAGAGGCCTCGGAAGACACCAGACCTGCCAGCTTGATGTTGGCCTGTGGCTCTTTGTTTCCTCCTCAACTGCGTGCACATCTGCGGTCAACCCTGCTTCCTTGTCTGACCTGAGCTCCTCCACCTCACCCTCCATACTCAGCCTCCCCAGGGGGAGGGGCGTCCAGAGCACCCCCTTGGAACCTCATCCTTGTCATGTTTCGGAAGAATGTCTAAGAGCGTGACGAAGTGTGGCAGGATGAAACCACCTGTACAGTGTGCTTTGTGGTTCACAGCCGGAGTCAAATGGGAGTTGAATTTTGTCAAATGCCTTGTAGGCACCTATGGACACGATCGTGTGATTTTCGTCCTTGTTCCGTTAATATGATAGATTTCCTAATATTAAACCACCCTTGCAATTCTGGAATAAATCCCACTGGGTTGTGAAATATATTCAATGCATTTTTGGATTCAATTTCCTTATATTTTTATTTTAAAATTTTGCCTTGGGACTTCCCTGGTGGGCCAGTGGTTAAGAATCCGCTTGCAATGCAGGGGACGCGAGTTCAATCCCTGGTTGGGGAACTAAGATCCCACATGCCGTGGGGGAACTAAGATCCCACATGCCGTGGGGCAACTAAGCCCACGTGCCACAACTACTGAGCCCACGAGCCACAACTACAGAGCCCATGCAGGAAGCTCCGGGGGAAGGGTGCCTCATTCCCCTTTTGGAAGATACATCCCTGGGTTGAGGGTAGGGTGGGTGTCTACACACCTCTGCTCCACATACGCAGCAGGAAGCTTCCCAGAGACATTTCTCTTCTATTTGAAAATGTTCTACGAATATTTGGTAAATTTTCTATTTGGTAGCATTTCTACAGCCCTTTGGAGAAACACAGGCCTGGAGGAGGACTCCAAGAACAAAAAGAACCTGTGTGCCCCATTTCAAGATGTGCTGGGTGGAACAGATCCATTGTAAATGTTTGGCCCTAAAATGTTTTCATTAAAAAAATGTAGATGATCTATTACATATGGTGCGCTCTGTGTGATGACAGAACTTCCCGTGCTCTGCTGAAGACCCCTCTCCGAAAGTGAAAGTCCGATCCTGTCATTGCTTCCCCAGTCACAAAAGCTGTAAGGCTGACTTTCATGGAGGACTTTCGGTGGTGACAAAGGCACACACAGTAGCTTGTAAACCGAGCATTCCGTTATGCGCTGAGCGCTATCCCCAAACTGCTTCCTGTACCAGGAAAGTCCACATCCAGCCACAGTGTGTGGGAGCAGTAGCATCTTCCAGGCAAGACCAGACAGCCCAGCGGAGGGTGGTGACTGTGGACCCTTATCACTGACCCCGAGGCATAGACTTGCAAAGAATTAACATCCCCCCTACCCCACCTTGCCCGACTCTGGCCCCATCGCCCCTTTCGATAATCAATGAGCAAAAAAG